>NC_069501.1:212298686-212441186 GCF_027579735.1 Bombina bombina
TAGCCACACCAGCCAAATTCACCCATTCCACAAGACTAAGTAGGAGAAAGACAATAAGCCACACAACTGCCACAGAATCCACAAGTGGCCATTCTGGTAAAAAAAAGTATTTAGCACAAAAAAGGTCCAGAACACCCACTTCCCAAGTAGCCACAACAACCACATTCGCCCTTTCCACAAGGTTAGGTTAGAGAATGAGCTACTTGCCCACCGCAGAATCCACATTTAAGTGACATTCTGGTCAAAAAGTGTTTTTTACAAAAAAGGCCAGAAAGCCTACTTCCCAACTACCCACAACAAACAAATTCACTTTGTTTTTAAAGATAGGTGACAATGAGCCACACAACCACCACAAAACAGGCCTATAATTTTCACTTCCCAAGCAGCCGCAACAGCCAAATTCCTATATTCTACAAGGCAAGATGGGAGAGAGAATGAGCTCCATGCCCACCACAGAATCAACATCAAAGTGACCATTCTAGTCAAAAAAGGACACAAACACCCACTTCCCAAGTATCTACACCAACCAAATTCCCCCGTTCCACAAGGCTGGGTGGGAGAGAGACATTGAGCCACCCACCACAGAATCCACATTGAAGTGGCCATTCTGGGAAAAAAGCATTTTGCATAAAAAAGACTTGGAATATGCTCTTCACAAGTAGTCATACAAACCAAATTCACACATATTACAAGGCTAAGTGGGGGAGAGACAATGTGCCCTACACACCTCTCCTATGGTATCCTGCACTTCTCTCACACTGCCAGGCCTAGAGACAGATAAGGAGGGGGAGTAGGCATTCTTCTTACACCACACTGCACTTTCCACAGCTTTCCTTCACCCGTATCCCTTTCTTTCTCTTTTTTTGAAGTTCATGCTATCCACCTCTTCTTCTCCATTGCATTCATTGTTGCTGCTATCTAGATCCCTCCGGGCCCAGAATCACAATTTTTAGATCACGTTAAGGCCTGGCTTGCACATTTACTCATTTTAGGGGATTTAAATATACCCATTGACAATCCTAGCATGTCTGCTTTCTTTAAACTTCTATCTCTTACCACATCCTTTTGACTGTCCCAGTAGACCACTTCTCCGACACACTGTGAAGGTAACTCGATTGACATGGTCTTCCCATTTCTCAGTTTTCTAACTTTACACTATCCTCTCTGATAATTTTTTCTCTTACTCTAGCTGCAGCATCCTCATCAGCCCCCAAACAACTAGTATCCTTCAGGAACTTAAATTTAGTGGATCTTCCAGACATTTCTTCTAAGCTGAAAACTTTACTCTCCAACATCTCATCCCTCTTTTACCCAAACCTTTTAGCCTTACACTATAATCCTGCACTAAAAGCAACACTTGACAAAGCTGTAACAGCCTCAGTTCCCCGTATATCATGCAACTATGGCATGCCAAACAGACCTGTCAGCTTAAGAGAAGTTTGTGGACTGTTAAACGTCAGTGGAGAACATCACCTACACTGATTTCCTCCACTAAAGATTCAGTCTCAGATCATACAACTCTATTTCATCATGTTATTATTATTATCAGGTATTTGTAGAGCGTCAACAGGTTCCGCAGCGCTATAAACATAGGTGGTATATAAAAACGATTACAGGGATCAAATGGGGAGAGAGGGTCCGGCCGAGAGTTGCACTGTTGTAGTTGGCTCTTATGAAGGTGAACTACAAACAGCTGGGCTCATAGGCTTACATGCTATGGGGTTTTAGGGGATAGCAGTGGAGATAGGAAGGTTAGTATAGGTTGTAAGCGTCCCTGAATAGTAGAGTCTTCAGGGAGCACTTGAAGCTTTAAAACTAGGGGAGATTCTTGTGGAGCGAGACAGAGAATTCCATAAGATGGGAGCCAATCTGGAGAAATCTTATAGACGGGAATGTGAGGAGGCAACAAGAGAGGAGGAGAGTAGGAGATCATGAGCGGAGCGAAGGGGACGGCAGGGAGAGTATCTGGAGACAAGGTCTGAGATGTAGGGGGAGCAGTGCAATTGAGGGCTTTTTGTGTCAGAGTGAGAATTTTGTGTTTAATCCTGGAGGCAAGAGGAAGCCAGTGAAGGGATTGGCAGAGAGGTGTGGCAGATAAAGAGCGATGTGCAAGGAAGATGAGCCTGGCAGAGGCATTCATTATGGATTGAAAAGGAGCTAGTTGGCAGCTAGGGAGACCAGAGAGGATATAGTTGCAGTAGTCGAGGCGGGAAAGGATGAGACAGTGGATTAAAATCTTTGTTGTGCCTTGTGTACGGAAATGTCTCATTTTAGCTATGTTTTTAAGGTGGAAGCAGCAGGCTTTAGCCAAGGACTGAATGTGAGTAGTGAAAGAAAGATCTGAGTCCATTGTGACCCCAAAACATTGGGCATGTGAGGTTGGGGTAATGATGGAGTTATCAACAGTTATAGAGACATGGGGGATGGAGATTTTGAAAGAAGGGGGGAAAATAAGGAGCTCAGTTTTGGAGAGATTTAGCTTGAGGAAGTGAGAGGACATCCAAGATGGGATATGAGAGAGACAGTTAGTGACATGGGTTAGCAAGAAAGGAGATAGTTCTGGTGCAGAGAGGTAGATTTGGGTGTCGTCAGCATACAAATGATAATGAAACCAGTGGGACTTTATTAAGGAACCTAGTGAGGACATGTAGATTGAAAAGAGAAGGGGACCGAGGACAGAGCCTTGGGGTACCCCAACAGAAAGAGGTAATGGGGCAGAGGATGCCCCAGAGAAGGCTACACTAAAGGTACGTTTAGACAGATAGGAAGAGAACCAAGAGAGAGCTGTGTCACAGATGCTGAAGGATTGCAGGATATGGAGCAAAAGAGGGTGGTTGACAGTATCAAAGGCTGCAGACAGATCAAGGAGGATAAGTAGAGAGAAGTAGCCTTTTGATTTTGCTGTAAGTAGATTGTTGGCAACCTTAACAATTGCTGTCTCTGTTGAGTGAAGGGGGCGAAATCCAGATTGCAGTGGGTCAAGGAGGGAGTTAAGTGTAAGGAAATGGGATAGAGGTGCATATAATAGCTTTTCAAGAAGCTTTGAGGCAAGAGGTAGTAGGGAAATAGGGCGGTAGTTGGAAGGGGAGGTTGGATTGAGAGAAGGTTTTTTGAGGATAGGTGTGACTAATGCATGCTTAAGAGATGTGGGAACTATACCAGTGCTGAGGGAGAAGTTGAAGATGTGTGTGAGTACAGGGGTAAGGGTAGAAGAGAGGGAGGGGAGTAGTTGTGAGGGGATGGGGTCGAGGGGACAGGTAGTGAGATGAGAGGATAGTATAAGGGCAGAAACCTCATCCTCAGTAACAAGGGCAAAAGAGCTAAATTTATGGCTATGTGGGTTTTGGATGATTGTGAGCTTTTGAGGGAGACTGGTAGTATGTTGAGAGCTGATTTCATTTCTGATGGAGTCGATTTTGTTGTAGAAGTAGCTGGCAAAATCTTGGGCTGAGAGAAAAGTTGTGGTGGGAGGTGGGGGTGGGCGGAGAAAAGTATTGTGGAGAATGTGGAGAACAGACGTTTTGGGTTTAAAGAAAGAGTAGAGATAAGAGTGGAGAAGTAATGTTGCTTATATAGATTAAGGGCAGAATAGTAAGAGTTCAAGATGAACTTACAGTGAAGAAAGTCAGCAGAACTCCGAGATTTCCTCCAGTGTCGCTCAGCAGTACGGGAACATCTGCGTAGGTAACGTGTCAGAGGAGTATGCCAGGGATGAGGATGAGTGTATGTTTTCCGAGTTATGGTAGGTAGGGCCAGATTATTAAGGACCGATGTAAGGGTGGAGTTATAGTGGCAGATGGATTAATCAGGACAGGAAAATGAGGGGATGGAAGAGAGAAGAGGTTTGAGAGAGCTAGCAAGCTGTTGCTTATCTAATGACTTGATTCTTCTATAAAGTTTAGTGTGAGGGGTAGAAGGAGGGAGAGTTGTAGGGAGGGAGGTGATGGTACAAGTGAGGAGGTGGTGGTCAGAAAGAGGAAAAGGTGAGTTTGTGAAGTTTGAGATAGTGCATCGATAACTGAAAATTAGATCAAGGGAGTGACCATCTTTGTGAGTCAGCTTATTGTGACAGGCCGAAAGAGGAAGTGAGTTGCAGAAGTTATTTTGCAGAGGCAATGGGATTATAAACAAGGAGGTTGAAGTCACTGAGAATGAGGGCAGGGGTATCCGAGGAAAGGAAGTAAGGTAGCCAGGCAGCAAAGTGATCTAGAAATAGAGTTGCAGAGCCAGGGGGCGGTATATGACTGCAACGCATATAGAGAGGGGAGAAAATAAGTGAATCATGTGTGTTTTGAATTAAGAAAATGTGAGGGAAGAGAAGGTGTCAGGTTCTGCCTGGTTCAACCCATTTTTCTCCTAGCTACACCCACTACTTTCTGATTTGTTCCTCTTTCTTTAAGTGTGCCGCTCACCTGTTACACCTTGCTCAGTATTGATGATCTTCGCTACAGAGAGGTTTACCTGCCTGCTCAGCTTTTGCTTCTCTACCTTATTATCCGGAGTTCTGAGCCTTATCCTAAACAGCAACTTCTACCTTGGAATTACATTCACAGTCTCTCTCTCTCTGTTGTGGGGTAAAGTACCTATTGCATTTTTTCATTTGCCTCTCGCTGCTTTCTTTTTACCGCAGCTCATACCTTCAGTGTTCATTCAGCCTGTCACTGTGTTTCTTCGATTACGCTACACAGCGTGACGTCACTTCCGGGTCTGCTCCGGTCTCAGTCTAACTACTATGAATCACCTACGAAGGTAACCGTGCTTGCTCTCCTGCCTGTCTGCATTACCAAGGTACAAATTACTGCTAAACATCATACCTCATATCGTATGTACTGTGTCTTGTATTAAGATAAGAAGTTTAATCTCAAAACTATAAACATTAACCGCAACTTCACTTGTCTTGTCCTGTTACTCCAATCCTGCCTGACTGAATCTTTATCTTGTCCACAGTTCACCTGTTATTATCTAAGCCTGATCTTAACAGTATATTATTTTCTTATTCACTTCCTGCTGAATAAGTTATCAATGCTTGTTATATTAAACTTACTCACATGACTGAAGGAAACCTTTTCAGAAATAGAGGTTTCAGACAGTCCTGTGTAACATACATATTATTATTCATTCTGCAGTTGTGTTCCACCTAACATATAATCACCAGTTCCTGATTTAATACTGAGCCTTAAAAAATGGAACCAGCAGACATACATCAAATTGTATATAACCTCAATCAAAAGGTAGATCAACTGGCACAAGGCCTGCATGATTTACAAATTGAGAATGCTGCTCTGAGAAAAATAATTACAGAGTCTATCTCTTTAAAGGGGAATCAGACTGAAACTGTTATTGAACCTCAAGTCTCTCTCCCAGATCTATTCTGTGGTAACAGAAAGGCATATAGACAATTTAAAAACGCCTGCCTTTTATTGTTTTCAATGAAACCCAGGACTTACCCCACTGAGAGAGTGAAAGTCCTCACTACAATCTCATTTCTCAGAGGGGATCCTAGAAATTGGGCTGATAAATTCATAGAGAACCAGGATCCTATACTCGGATCCCTTGTAGACTTTTTCACAAGTATGGATGAAATGTTTCAGGACACAGATATTCAGCTTACTGCTGAGATGAGTTTAAGGAGTTTAAAACAAGGAAAGAGACCTGTCGAGGACTATATCAATGATTTCAAACAGTTCGCCACGGATGCTCTCTGGACCCCTGTCGCCCTGCGTAATCAATTCCGGTTGGGACTTTCAGAGTCTTTAAAAGATGAATTCGCCAGAATTGAATTACCAACAACTTTGGAGGCTTTCATGAAAACAGCAATTCAGATAGACCGTCGTCTACGTGAAAGGAAGGCTGAAAAGTTTGCAACAGACGCAAAACCTAAACCCTCATCTGGCTCTTCAGCCCAAAGCAGTGTTTCTTCTATTAAACCCTCTGTGGAACCCATGGAGATTGGCTTTATCAGAGGTCCCCTCTCTCAAGAGGAGAAACAACGGAGACGTTTAAAGAATCTATGCCTGTACTGCGCTAGCCCAAGTCACGCTGTTCAGGACTGTCCTCTACTTTTGAAGAACAAGAAATGTAAGTCCACTTACCTTTATACATCTCTACCTTCCCCAGAACATTCTCCTTACTGTACTTTATCTGTCTCCCTACAGTTGGAGCAAAGTCAACTGAGGATCAGTGATGCCATTGTCGACTCTGGCGCTTCAGGGAACTACATGGATCGGGCCTATTGCATTAGGGAAAATATCCCTTTAATAAAGAAAACTACTCCCATACCTATCAGAGTCATAGATGGATCACTCATGTTCTCTGGACCTATAACTCATGAGACTGTACCACTCATGCTTAATATTTCCGGACATTACGAATTACTCTCTTTCGATGTCCTTCCCTCTCCCCATTTTAGTTTGGTTCTGGGGATGAAGTGGCTACAACTTCATAATCCCACTATTGTTTGGCACCCTTTTCAAATAAAGTTTTGTTCCACTTATTGCAAAGAAACATGTTTTCCTAACCCTGTTTTTTTACACACTAATACTGATACTGAGGGCTTACCCTCTGAATATTTGGAATTTAATGATGTATTTAGTAAGACTGAGGCAGAGAACCTGCCACCTCACAGGGCATATGATTGCCCTATCGATCTCCTCCCTGGAGCCCGCATACCCATTGGACATCTCTACCCACTAAGTAATCCTGAACTGGAACATCTTAAAGTGTATCTTGACGACAACTTAAAGAAAGGCTTCATTAGGCCATCAACTTCTCCTGCAGGGGCGGGGTTTTTCTTTGTTCGTAACAAGGATTCCAGCCTCAGACCCATCATAGACTATCGTGAACTAAATAAATGCACGGTTAAGAATCGTTATCCTTTGCCCCTAATACCAGAGATGATTGAGAGGCTATCTGATGCTACTATTTTTACCAAACTTGACTTAAGAGGCGCATACAACCTTGTCAGGATCAAAGAGGGTCATGAATGGCTGACGGCATTCAGGACCAGATATGGCTTATTCGAGTACCTTGTAATGCCTTTTGGTCTCTGCAATGCCCCAGCCACCTTCCAATACTTCATTAATGATGTATTCAGAGACCTCCTAGATGTATGCATTGTCATATATCTGGATGATATACTCATTTATTCCAGAACTCAGCAGGAACACATCAGGCATGTCCGCCAAGTTCTAGCACGACTGAGAGCTTATAAATTGTATGCCAAATTGGAAAAATGCAAATTTCACACAACACAGGTATCCTTTCTAGGATATGATATCTCTCCCTCAGGAATCCAGATGCAGAAAGAAAAGGTTGATGCTGTTTTGGATTGGCCAGAACCAAAGACTAAAAAAGACCTACAACGGTTCCTTGGTTTTTCAAATTATTATAGAAAATTTATCAAGGGATTTTCCAAAATAGTAAAACCACTCACCGTTTTAACAGGTTCTACTACACCTTTCTCATGGGGTTCAGATGCTGCTAATGCCTTCCGTTATTTGAAATCCAGATTTACCTCTGCACCAATCCTTCAATTTCCCAATCCTTCACATCAATATACTTTAGAAGTTGATTCTTCCGATTTCGCCATTGGAGCAGTCCTCTCACAACAAAAATCTCTATCTGATCCTCTCCATCCAATTTCCTATTTCTCTAAATTAATGTCCCCTGCTGAACAAAATTATGCTATAGGGGATAAGGAATTATTGGCCATTCGACGATCCCTTGAACACTGGAGACACCTCCTTGAAGGCACCACTCTACCAATTAATATCTACACAGACCATAAGAACCTCCAGTACTTGCAATCTAATAAAACTTTATCTGCCAGACAGGTTCGTTGGAGTCTGTACTTTGACCGTTTCAATTTTGTTATCATTTACAGACCTGCCAATAAAAACCTCAAAGCTGACGCTTTATCCCGGATACCAGAACGACCGACTCACATTCCTATCAGAAAAGACATTGTTTCTCCTCAATGCTTCATTGGGTTCACTTCGACAATCTTGACTGACCTCCGCAAATACTGCAAGGAACATTCTAACCCACCTGAACCAACTTTAACCAAAATGCATGGCATTTACTACTATGGAAAAAAAATCTTCATACCACCCTCCTTGAGAAAACAAATTATACAGACCTGTCATGATATTCCATTAGCTGGTCACCCAGGTCTTCAACGTACCTTGGAACTTGTTTCACGTACTTATTGGTGGCCACACATGAAATCCACAATTTCTGATCATATTGCCAGCTGTAGGACTTGTGTCACTTGCAAGCCAGAAAGAAGACCACCTTTTGGCTTGCTCATGCCTATACCAGTCCCTAAAAAGCCTTGGCACCATGTTTCCATGGATTTTATTGTAGATTTACCACCATCAAAAAATCAAACAACTATCCTTGTGGTCATTGATTTATTCACTAAAATGGCTCATTTTATCCCTTTCCATAAACTTCCCACTTCTTCTGAAACTGCCACCCTATTCATTGACCACATTATCAAGTTGCATGGGATACCTTCTATCCTGACGACAGATAGGGGTACACAATTCACCTCAAAATTTTGGAGTAAGTTATGTGCCTTGATTAATATGGAACATCGTTTTACAACAGCTTTTCATCCCCAAACTAATGGGCAGTCAGAGAGGTTAAACCAGTGGCTCGAACATTTTCTCAGATGTTATTGTTCCTATCAACAGAACGATTGGATGAATTACCTTTCCATGGCCGAATTCGCCTACAATAACTTGACCAATGCATCTACTAAAATGACACCCTTCTTCGCAAACTATGCCTACCATCCTACCCTGACCTTCTCCTCCTTTGCTTCTTCGGATTCACCACCGCTGGATCAGCTCCATAATTCTCTGCAGGAGAATTTCAATGTCATCCAGGAGAACATTCGTTCGGCCCAACAGAACCAGAAACATTATTATGACCTCAGGAGAAGGAAGCCACCTGAATACTCCGCAGGAGATTTAGTCTGGCTTTCTACTAAGAACTTGAGATTACAAGTTCCTTCTAAGAAGATGGCCAGTCTCTTCATTGGACCCTTCCCTGTCCAAAGTGTTATCAATACCAATGCCGTCAAGCTACGTCTACCTAGTACTCTTAAGATTCATCCTACGTTTCACGTATCTTTATTAAAACCATATACACCTGCAAGAGATGCACAAATTCTTCTGCCACCTACAAGCCTTCCTCTTCCTGATGATGAGTATGAAGTTGAATCCATTTTGGACTCCAGGATCTCCAGGGGTGTTCTGCAGTACTTGGTCAGGTGGAAAAACTATTCAAGTGATGAGGATTCATGGGAGCCTCTCTCCAATCTCAACACGCCTAAACTTCTCTCCTTGTTTCATCGTCGCCACCCTGATCGGCCTCGTCCATCCGCTGTGGAACAGCGTCCTTGAGGAGGGGGTTCTGTCAGGTTCTGCCTGGTTCAACCCATTTTTCTCCTAGCTACACCCACTACTTTCTGATTTGTTCCTCTTTCTTTAAGTGTGCCGCTCACCTGTTACACCTTGCTCAGTATTGATGATCTTCGCTACAGAGAGGTTTACCTGCCTGCTCAGCTTTTGCTTCTCTACCTTATTATCCGGAGTTCTGAGCCTTATCCTAAACAGCAACTTCTACCTTGGAATTACATTCACAGTCTCTCTCTCTCTGTTGTGGGGTAAAGTACCTATTGCATTTTTTCATTTGCCTCTCGCTGCTTTCTTTTTACCGCAGCTCATACCTTCAGTGTTCATTCAGCCTGTCACTGTGTTTCTTCGATTACGCTACACAGCGTGACGTCACTTCCGGGTCTGCTCCGGTCTCAGTCTAACTACTATGAATCACCTACGAAGGTAACCGTGCTTGCTCTCCTGCCTGTCTGCATTACCAAGGTACAAATTACTGCTAAACATCATACCTCATATCGTATGTACTGTGTCTTGTATTAAGATAAGAAGTTTAATCTCAAAACTATAAACATTAACCGCAACTTCACTTGTCTTGTCCTGTTACTCCAATCCTGCCTGACTGAATCTTTATCTTGTCCACAGTTCACCTGTTATTATCTAAGCCTGATCTTAACAGTATATTATTTTCTTATTCACTTCCTGCTGAATAAGTTATCAATGCTTGTTATATTAAACTTACTCACATGACTGAAGGAAACCTTTTCAGAAATAGAGGTTTCAGACAGTCCTGTGTAACATACATATTATTATTCATTCTGCAGTTGTGTTCCACCTAACATATAATCACCAGTTCCTGATAGAAGGGCTGCATTTGTTTTAAGGTTCAACGAGAGGAAAGTAAAATACCAACACCACCTCCTTGTCTATTGTCAGACCTAGGAGTGTGACATTGCAGCAGAGGAAGCAGTGTCTGAAGGAGAGAGCCAGGTTTCTGTGAGAGCCAGAAGATTGAGAAAGTGGGAGATAAAGAGGTCATGGATAGAAGTGAGTTTGTTGCAAACAGAGCGAGAGTTCCATAGTGCACAAGTGAAGGGAGTGGTGGCTCTAGATGCAAGAGGAATAAGATTAAGGTTAACAGAGTTTTGTTTTTGAAGTCTATTGAAGGGCACACATGAGTGTGCAGGGCAAGGAAGTTGTAGGGGACCAGGATTAGGGGAGATGTCGCCAGCAGCTAGTATGAGCAAGAGGGAGAGTGACATGAGATGAGATGCAGATTTGCAGTAGTGAGACTGTTTTTGTAATAAGTTGCAAGGGGGAGAGAGAGTCATTAGGAATGTGTGAAGTTCATGAATACAAAAGTAAGGTGAGGTTAAGAGAGATGGGCTAATGAGCAGTGCAGGTGGTGAGGGGTAAAGAGTAATTGAGTAAAGTAGTTTGTTAAACAGACAAAAGGTGGCAAAAAGGAATTTGAAGATATTTAGCATTTTTACAAAATAGGCAAACAGTGTATAAAACTTGCCTTATCCCTTGTCCAATCTTTGTTCAATTGTATAATTTGTTGTGCCTCACTTATAAATGTTCACTTAAGAGATGTGAACAGATGATCTTACAATATTGCTATCTAACCTACATTATGTCAACTCATTCATCCAACCTCAGTAGGCTGTTTTCAATACTTAACTCCCTACTAGGTTCGCTTGTACCTCCACCTGTTACAAAATTCACTGCTCAGATTATTAGTGATTACTTTAAAAATAAAACTGACACATTTAGCAAAAAAACTCTCCTTCCCACTCATTAAAGTCAAACTTTTCTCCTGTAACTGAGGAAGAGGTTTTCACACTATAATCTAGTTTTCATCTCACAACCTGTCAACCTCTTTCTTTTACAACTTCTTCCCCCTCTCTCTCTCTTTCTGCTTCTTTAACAACTACATGCATTAATCATACAATCCTAAAAAAACAGAATTTATGCTTACCTGATAAATTACTTTCTCCAACGGTGTGTCCGGTCCACGGTGTCATCCATTACTTGTGGGAAATATTCTCCCCCACAGGGAAAGGCAAGGAGAGCACACAGCAAGAGCTGTCCATATAGCTCCCCCTCTGGCTCCGCCCCCCAGTCATTCGACCGACGGTTAGGAGAAAAAGGAGAAACTATAGGGTGCCGTGGTGACTGTAGTGTATAAAGAAAAAAACATTTTCAACCTGATTAGGAAACCAGGGCGGGCCGTGGACCGGACACACCGTTGGAGAAAGTAATTTATCAGGTAAGCATAAATTCTGTTTTCTCCAACATTGGTGTGTCCGGTCCACGGCGTCATCCATTACTTGTGGGAACCAATACCAAAGCTTTAGGATACGGATGAGGGGAGGGAGCAAATCAGGTTACCTAAATGGAAGGCACCACGGCTTGCAAAACCTTTCTCCCAAAAATAGCCTCCGAAGAAGCATAAGTATCAAATTTGTAGAATTTGGCAAAAGTGTGCAGAGAGGACCAAGTCGCTGCCTTACATATCTGATCAACAGAAGCCTCGTTCTTGTAGGCCCATGTGGAAGCCACAGCCCTAGTAGAGTGAGCTGTGATTCGGTCAGGAGGTTGCCGTCCGGCAGTCTCATAAGCCAATCGAATAATGCTTTTCAGCCAGAAAGAGAGAGAGGTAGCAGTAGCTTTTTGACCTCTCCTCTTACCAGAGTAAACGACAAACAAAGATGAGGTTTGTCTAAAATCTTTTGTTGCTTCTAAGTAGAACTTTAAAGCACGAACAACATCTAAATTGTGTAATAAACGTTCCTTCTTTGAAACTGGATTCGGACACAGAGAAGGAACAACTATTTCCTGGTTAATATTCTTGTTGGAAACAACTTTTGGAAGAAAACCAGGCTTAGTACGCAAAACAACCTTATCTGAATGGAAAACCAGATAGGGTGGATTACATTGCAAAGCAGATAATTCAGAAACTCTTCTAGCAGAAGAAATAGCAACCAAAAACAGAACTTTCCAAGATAATAACTTAATATCTATGGAATGTAAAGGTTCAAACGGAACCCCTTGAAGAACTGAAAGAACTAAATTTAGACTCCAAGGAGGAGTCATGGATCTGAAAACAGGCCTGATTCTAACCAAAGCCTGAACAAAAGATTGTACATCTGGCACAGCTGCCAATCGTTTGTGTAACAAGACAGATAAAGCGGAAATCTGTCCTTTTAGAGAACTAGCTGACAACCCTTTATCCAAACCTTCTTGGAGAAAGGAGAGAATCTTTGGAATTTTAATCTTACTCCAGGAGAATCCCTTGGATTCACACCAGCAGATATATTTTTTCCATAATTTATGGTAAATCTTTCTAGTCACAGGTTTTCTGGCTTGGACCAGAGTATCTATCACAGAATTCGAGAACCCACGCTTTGATAAAATCAAGCGTTCAATTTCCAAGCAGTCAGCTGCAGAGAAACTAGATTTGGATGCTCGAATGGACCTTGTACTAGAAGGTCCTGTCTCAAAGGTAGCCTCCATGGGGGAGCCGATGACATATTCACCAGGTCTGCATACCAAGTCCTGCGTGGCCACGCAGGAGCTATCAGAATCACCAAGGCCTTTTCCTGTTTGATCCTGGCTATGAGCCTGGGAAGGAGAGGAAACGGTGGAAACACATGCGCTAGGTTGAACGACCAAGGCGCCACTAATGCATCCACTAGAGTCGCCTTGGGATCCCTGGATCTGGACCCGTAGCAAGGAATCTTGAAGTTCTGACGGGACGCCATTAGATCCATGTCTGGAATGCCCCATAATTGGGTTAACTGAGCAAAGACCTCCGGGTGGAGTTCCCACTCCCCCGGATGGAAAGTCTGACGACTCAAATAGTCCGCCTCCCAGTTGTCTACTCCTGGGATGTGAATAGCGGATAGATGGCAGGAGTGATTCTCTGCCCATTGGATGATCTTGGTTACTTCCTTCATTGCTAGGGAACTCTTTGTTCCCCCCTGATGATTGATGTACGCAACAGTCGTTATGTTGTCCGACTGAAATCTTATGAACCTGGCTTCCGCTAGCTGAGGCCAAGCCAGGAGCGCATTGAATATTGCTCTTAGTTCCAAAATGTTTATCGGGAGAAGCGACTCTTCCCGAGACCATAGGCCCTGAGCTTTCAGGGAGTCCCAGACCGCGCCCCACCCCAAGAGGCTGGCGTCGGTCGTGACGATGACCCACTCCGGTCTGCGGAAACTCATTCCCTGAGACAGGTGAATCACTTTTCTGTTGTAGAGTAAATAGTACAAGCCAGCACTATTTTAAAATAACAAACTCTTGATAGAAGAATAAAAAACTACAACTAACACCACAAACTCCTCACCATCCCCGTGGAGATGCTACTTGTTCAGAGCGGCAAGGAGAATGACTGGGGGGCGGAGCCAGAGGGGGAGCTATATGGACAGCTCTTGCTGTGTGCTCTCCTTGCCTTTCCCTGTGGGGGAGAATATTTCCCACAAGTAATTGATGACGCCGTGGACTGGACACACCAATGTTGGAGAAAAAGCCTTTGCTTGAACCCACCACACCTTCCAAATACTGTATTGGCCAGTTTTCTTCCCTTTACCTCCAAATTATTGGATCATTTAGTCTTAAATTGCCTAGCTCAATTTATCACAACTAACACTTTGAAACAAAAACATTAAATCCTCAATCCTATTGGCTGATTGGATGTTTTCTACCTTAATTCTATCAGCCAATCGGAATTGAAGGGACGCCATCTTGGATGACATCATTTAAAGGAACCTTCATTCAGTCATCGGCCGTGGACAGAAGAGGATGCTCCGCGTCAGATGTCTTGAAGATGGACCCGCTCCGCGCCAGATGGATGAAGATAGACGATGCCGTCTGGATGAAAACTTCTGCCCGTCTGGAGGACCACTTCTGCCCGGTTGGATGAAGACTTCTGCCCGTCTGGAGGACCACTTCTAACCAGTTGGGTGAAGACGTCTCCCGGTATGGTGATCTTCAAGGGGTTAGTGCTAGGTTTTTTTAAGGGGTATTGGGTGGGTCTTTATTATTTTCTGTAATTTAGTGGGGGGGTTTGTACTTTAGATAATTTTATTTAATTGTAATTAATTGTATTTAATTTAGGGAATTAATTTAATTGTAGTGTAGCGTTAGGTGTAATTGTAACAGGTTAGGTTTTATTTTACAGGTAAATTTGTCTTTATTTTAACTAGGTAGTTATTAAATAGTTAATAATTATTTAATAACTATTCTACCTAGTTAAAATAAATACAAAGTTACCTGTAAAATAAAAATAAACCCTAAGCTAGCTACAATGTAACTATTAGTTATAGTGTAGCTAGCTTATGGTTTATTTTATGGGTAAGTATTTAGTTTTAAATAGGAATAATTTAGGCCTAGATTTGGAGTTTGGCGTTAGCCGTGAAAACCAGCGTTAGAGGCTCCTAACGCTGGTTTTGGCCGCCCGCTGGTATTTGGAGTCAGTGATTAAAGGGTCTAACGCTCACTTTTCAGCCGCGACTTTTCCATACCGCAGATCCCCTTACGTCAATTGCGTATCCTATCTTTTCAATGGGATCTTCCTAACGCCGGTATTTAAAGTCGTTTCTGAAGTGAGCGTTAGAGCTCTAACGACAAAACTCCAGCCGCAGGAAAATAGCAGTAGTTAAGAGCTTTCTGGGCTAACGCCGGTTCATAAAGCTCTTAACTACTGTACCCTAAAGTACACTAACACCCATAAACTACCTATGTACCCCTAAACCGAGCTCCCTCCACATCACCGCCACTCGATTAAAATTTTTTAACCCCTAATCTGCCGACTGCCACCTACGTTATACTTATGTACCCCTAATCTGCTGCCCCTAACCCCACCGAGCCCTGTATTACATTTATTAACCCCTAACCTGCCCCCCACAACGTCGCCGCTAGCTACTTACAATAATTAACCCCTAATCTGCCGACCGCAAAGCGCCGCCACCTACGTTATACTTATGTACCCCTAATCTGCTGCCCCTAACACCGCCGACCCCTATATTATATTTATTAACCCCTAATCTGCCCCCCTCAACGTCGCCGACACCTGCCTACACTTATTAACCCCTAATCTGCCGAGCGGACCTGAGCGCTACTATAATAAATGTATTAACCCCTAATCCGCCTCACTAACCCTATAATAAATAGTATTAACCCCTAATCTGCCCTCCCTAACATCGTCGACACCTAACTTCAATTATTAACCCCTAATCTGACGACCGGAGCTCACCGCTACTATAATAAATGGATTAACCCCTAAAGCTAAGTCTAACCCTAACTCTAACACCCCCCTAAGTTAAATATAATTTAAATCTAACGAAATAAATTAACTCTTATTAAATAAATTATTCCTATTTAAAGCTAAATACTTACCTGTAAAATACATCCTAATATAGCTACAATATAAATTATAATTATATTATAGCTATTTTAGGATTTATATTTATTTTACAGGCAACTTGGTAATTATTTTAACCAGGTACAATAGCTATTTAATAGTTACCTAGTTAAAATAATAGCAAATTTACCTGTAAAATAAATCCTAACCTAAGATATAATTAAACCTAACACTACCCTATCAATAAATTAATTAAATAAACTACCTACAATTACCCACAATTAACCTAACACTACACTATCAATAAATTAATTAAACACAATTCCTACAAATAAATACAATTAAATAAACTAGCTAAAGTACAAAAAATAAAAAAGAACTAAGTTACAAAAAATAAAAAAATATTTACAAACATAAGAAAAATATTACAACAATTTTAAACTAATTACACCTACTCTAAGCCCCTTAATAAAATAACAAAGCCCCCCAAAATAAAAAATTCCCTACCCTATTCTAAATTAAAAAAGGTAAAAGCTCTTTTACCTTACCAGCCCTGAACAGGGCCCTTTGCGGGGCATGCCCCAAGAATTTCAGCTCTTTTGCCTGTAAAAAAAAACATACAATACCCAAGTCCCCCAACATTACAACCCACCACCCACATACCCCTAATCTAACCCAAACCCCCCTTAAATAAACCTAACACTAAGCCCCTGAAGATCTTCCTACCTTGTCTTCACCATCCAGGTTCACCGATCCGTCCTGAAGAGCTCCTCCGATGTCCTGATCAAGCCCAAGCGGGGGGCTGAAGAGGTCCATGATCCGGTCAAAGTCTTCATCCAAGCGGGGCAGAAGAGGATCTTCCATCCGATTGAAGTCTTCATCCAAGCAGCATCCATCCGGAGCGAAGCGGCAGGATCCTGAAGACCTCCAGCGCGGAACATCCATCCGGCCCGACGACTGAACGACGAATGACTGTTCCTTTAAGGGACGTCATCCAAGATGGCGTCCCTCGAATTCCGATTGGCTGATAGGATTCTATCAGCCAATCGGAATTAAGGTAGGAATTTTCTGATTGGCTGATGGAATCAGCCAATCAGAATCAAGTTCAATCCGATTGGCTGATCCAATCAGCCTATCAGATTGAGCTCGCATTCTATTGGCTGATCGGAACTGATTGTATTTATTTGTAGGAATTGTGTTTAATTAATTTATTGATAGTGTAGTGTTAGGTTAATTGTAGGTAATTGTAGGTAGTTTATTTAATTAATTTATTGATAGGGTAGTGTTAGGTTTAATTATATCTTAGGTTAGGATTTATTTTACAGGTAAATTTGCTATTATTTTAACTAGGTAACTATTAAATAGCTATTGTACCTGGTTAAAATAATTACCAAGGGGGGGCGGAGCTAACCGCCATCAAGAGCAGACGTGCAGAAGGGAAGCTCCTGACACTTTGGATACAAAAGTGCATTTTAAGCGTACTAACTGCCTACATTTTGGGGTAATTTTACTGGACACCCTGCTGGGGCAGTGACCCTTCACTGATAGACCAAGAGAGGGGAGTTTTGCAACTATTTTTTGACCCCGGACGCCTGTATAGACTCGGCTGTCGCTTGGCCGTCACTCGGCATTTCTATAAGGCCCTGCAAGTGCTCCGGAGGGTCGGGGATCCGCTCCGGAGCAGAAGATCACTGCCTTTCTACAAGCTAAGAGGTTGGTTTGCCTCCTGCATATTCGTCCGGGGTCTTCGTCCCCACACCCTCCAACCCCACTCCGCCTGTGTCCCACCTCCCCGCTGAAGCATCGCCTATGGTCACATAGTTTGCCACACCGAGCAGCCACAGGACCCAGCACAGACTGCAGCAAGCGGACTCCTACCTTCCCTCCCGGCGTTCCCGAGTCCTCACGCACCTCTCACACTTTTGGCGCGAAGTTCGGCCATCTTGCTGGAGGCCCTCCTATCGCGGAGCGGTGCGGCCTTGTTTTGAGAGAGGAGGAAGTCCGGTGAGCGCTGCCGCCTGCGGCTTTTGCCTGATTGCAGCCCTCTGATCAAGCCGAAGCTGCCTCTTGATTTCTCTCCGACTGACGAGGCACAAGAACCACGACCTACACATCCGAAGCGGAGGCCTCTACATCCGGCCTGAGGTGGGGTAAGATAAGGAGGGCAAGTCTGACATACTAAGGGTACAACCTGCTTGGGGTTTATCTGTGTGGGCCACCTACATATTTGGTCTCCCCCCATTATCTCTGAGGCCTCACAATACCAGGACAGATATAACATTGGGAATCCAGAAGGCCTCTTCATATATCTGCAGGGCCCATATAATCCGCTGCTATTTCATAATGGAGTCTTTAGGTAGCCTCCTTTGCACAAGCATCTAGCCTGAGGAGAAAATAGATCTAGCCTTAACATACCTCAGTACATATCCCAGCACTGTTAACCTTGCAATAAACCGGACTATAGCCTATTTGTGTCCCAGAGACTGTCACAGCTACTACCCCCATCTGCCCACAGGTCTAGGTGCATGATAGAGATAAGCTGGGCTCTCAATCTTCTTGGGATCTTGAAACACCCACTATAAGTCAGAACCGGACCCTATCATATACCAGGAGCCCCGTCTGACCCCTTCTGTGGTCTTTAATCATACAGGCTCATTAATAATCTTTTCTGCAGATTTGCTCCATTACAAATTAGCCTTAAATACCTCAATCCCATGCTCTGAGTAATGACTTAGGACACTAAGTGCTTTACCCTTTGTTTTCTATTTAGCTGCTGCGTCAGCCAAATGTTCTCTGTTGTAAACAGAGTGGAGTGCATTTATTTTTACTGAGTTGCTACTGGTGTGTGCCGCTCTTTGGTTTATGAATACTGAACATATGAGATAGTTATACTAATTACCTTTGCCTTTTCTAGACACCAAGATACCTATCAGGATTGGTATAACATACTGACTAACTTTCAGGTTTGCCTATCACGCCAGCACAACATACCCCTGGCCAAACACATCTAAGCCAGCCTAGAACTAGAACACTCTCCTTTACTGCACATTCACATAGAACTTACCTCTTTAACCTCCAATATACTGACACACACTCCTCACGCACACTTAGGCTACACCACACTGCACTTTCATTAGCACAGACTGTAACTCGCCCCATTTCTCACACACGTGATTCAAGAGAAACACCAGAATATTTGCTGAGGCCCACTCTGGCCATTATTGTATTGCATTGTATTGGTCTGGGCTGGTCACTTCCCTCTCCCCTTTTCCCTTCCGTAAGGTCGTACCCCCTATTCCCGGGCCAGAAGGGGACTTACCACAAATTTACCCATAAATTTTGGAGTGAATTTGCCTTTGACCTGTGTCTGGGGGGTCTCGCCGGCCCTCGCCCCCCGGTGGCGGCCTATCCTTTTTTGCAAACTGGACCTGTGGTCATTTAATCCCTAGTAGGGTGGCCGTCATGGAGGGGTAGGGGTCGGGGAGGCCGTCTGGGCCCCTCTCTGTGTACTGTCTAATGTGATTACTTGCTCATGTTCTTATTTTTGTAACCCCCTGTGAATCTAACCTCTGGTGCCACCACTAATCTACCTGCCCTGTGTCCGCTTTTGCCTCACGGATTCTCCTTTTGCCACAATCTCAAAATGCCTCATACGATCAGACGAACCACTAAAACACCTGGTTCGGTGAAAAAAACGGTGATAGATCACTTCTCTCTACCACGCAAGGAGCTGGAAGATGACTCCAATGACGGCCTGAGTGGGTCAGAATCTCAAGGAGATGGTTCTCAGCATGATGCTCTGTCAAACCCCAGGTCTCAGCACTTCATTACTGAGGATACCCTTCAGAAGATGCTCATTAACCAAACTCGCTCCATCACCAAAGAAATTCAAAAAAATCACGCCGAGCTCAAAAAATACATTTCGGAAATAGGTGAAAGGGTGGACTCTCTGGAAAGGCGGCAGGATGATATCGTTACGGATCAATCCAACCTTTTGGCCTACTCTGAATCTTTGGCTGACCAGCTGAGTCAGCTCGAGTTTAAACTGGCGGATGTTGAGGATAGGGCCCGCAGAAATAATATAAGATTTCGGGGTATACCGGAAGACATTACACCAACAGACTTACAGGGTTTTCTCCAAGAGCTCTTTGGTAGCCTGTTGGGTCCTATGGAGGGCCTAACTTCCACTATTGAAAGAGTTCACAGAGCTCTACGCCCCAGGTCCGTCTCGCAAGAAAAGCCAAGAGACGTTATAGCATGTTTTCACAGTTTCCTCTTTAGAGACAAGCTGATGCAGGCCGCCTCCCGTAAGCCTCAGTTGCCGGAAAAGTTCCAAACCATCCAGCTTCTTCCCGACTTGTCGGCTCACACCCTACAATTCAGAAGGCAGTACCAACCAGTCACACTGGCTCTCAGAAATGCTGGCATCAGATACAGATGGGGATACCCGTCCAAGTTGTTAATTACAAGGGACAATCAAACCCACATAATTTCTTCACTGGCCCAGGGCACTGTATTGCTGGCACAGTGGGGTCTTACCAAAGGAGACACGACGGAACCCATTCCCATTAAGGCAAAATTGAGGGCTACTGCCCCAGAATGGACTGCTAAGGATCAGCGCTCCAAAAGGCAAAAAACGCAGCAGACACAGGACTCTCTGGGTCCCCAAGACCCCTCCTCCTGAATGTATGGCACCATTGGTCAACAACAGCATTAACCTGTCATCATGACCTAACATAGGGCCCATTCTTTATGGAGGGTCCTACTTTATGTGCATATTTGCATTACCAGTGTTTATATATGTCTTCTAATACTATATGGGATCAACCCAGCATAGGTCGGCCCACGTTGGGTCTAAAGTTACAGTTAATACTATTATTTTTTCCTTCTTGTATTTCATGTGCATGTTTGCATTACCAGTGTTTATGCATGCTTTCTAATTCTATATGTGGTCAACCCAGCACAGGTCATTCATCTCTAAATGAATAGGTATAGTATTACCTCCACCCTTTAGATAGCACAAGAATTTATTTTTTCTCAACATGCTATGACTGATTTTATACTTACCTAGTCTGGATGCTTTGTACCTTACTCAGGTTTGTTATGGTTGTATGTACATTTCCATTGCTGGTTTCACAGGTTTAATTTATGTTTATAGATTTCTTTGTATCCTTCCCGTGTGCACAGAGGGGGGCCGATAGTCTCGGCTCTCTCTCTGTTCCTATTCCTAGCTCCCCCCCCACATAGGTAGCCCACGCCAGGGTTCCACATAGGTGAACTATTTTCACCTCATTTCCTATCACAACACCTCTGAACTGACTTCTTATCCTAATTTCCCCCCCTAACCCCTTCTTTTCGTTTTCCATTCTATCTCCTGTACCCAGGCCACGGCCGTGAGATGGTGCACTCTTTAAAGGTGCTCACACATAATGTCAGGGGGCTTAACTCCCCCTTTAAAAGGAGTCTTTTGTCTCGTGAACTTAAATTTCACAATCCTGACGTAGTCTTCCTGCAGGAGACTCACTGGCAGTCGGGCGCCCCTCAATATTTTCACTCCCGTTCCTATAAAGTCCTGGAACACTCACCCTTCTCCAAAAAAGCTAGAGGGACGGCCATCCTGCTTCACAACAGGATCGCCTACAAGCAAATTTATGCACTTACTGACCCGCAAGCCAGATATACAATTCTGGTTTGTAAACTGGACCATGTTCTTCATACATTGGTCTCCGTTTATCTCCCCAACTCCCGGCAGCCTGCATCTCTCCGTACTATTTTGCAGACGCTTGATACGATCAAGCAAGGGAGGGTCTTGATCGCGGGAGACTTCAACATGACATGGGAGCCAACTCTCGACCGCAAACAGCTTCAAGCTGGCAGTAAACCTTCACAAGAGACATATGTCTCTGCCCAATTTAGGGCAGTAATGTCACAATTTGGATACTTCGACATTTGGAGAAGTTTACATCCCAACGATAGGGACTTTACTCATTTCTCTATCCCCCATAAAACTTACTCCCGGCTGGACTACATCTTTTGTCAGGCTGGGTCTTTGGACTCGGTCTCCTGCTCCAGTATCCCCCTCTGTTCCTGGTCAGATCATGACCTTGTAACGGCAGGGCTGTTCCCCTCAGATAGAGTGCCTAGTAAATCCAATTGGTGCCTCCCTAGGCACATTTTGGCCGACATCCCGTTCAGAGAGGAATTAAGACGGGACCTGACTGAACTGTTAGTTTGTAATGACAACGGCCAGACCTCAGACGATATTCTCTGGGGCGCGATCAAAGCAACTATCAGGGGCCTTATCATTCGCAAACAAGGAGCACTGAGAAAGCGAGCGGGCCTTACCCTTGCGCAGGCACACGCAAAACTCAGATCCTTGGAATCCCTAAATCGCGCTTCCATTAGCCTCGATGTAGCAGCGCAGATTGCTACAGTTAAGGAGCATATCAACCTCCTAGAGCTCCGCCGCACACAAACTAATCTCAGCAAACTAAAACAGTTATACTATTACAAAGGTAATAGACCTGACACTATGCTTGCTAATAGGCTCAGGCATAAGCATAGTAACTCCCGCATTTCCCAGATCAATTATAATGGCAAGTTGCATAAGAGGCCCTCTCAGATTGGAGAATGTTTTGCTGACTTTTACTCCAAACTTTACAATATCGAAAATTCGGAGACTCTCACCCCAACTACTAGCCAGGATATCAGAGACTTCCTGGCCTCCGCTAACCTCCCCACTCTTACTACAGAACAACAAGACTCTCTCACAGCCCCTTTCTCTTTGGCGGAGATTAAGCTAACGATAAAAAATCTAAAACCCTTCAAGGCTCCAGGGCCTGATGGCTTTTCTGCCCAGTTTTATAAGGTATTTGTCAATGAACTATCCCCCTACTTGCAGAGGTTCTTTACCTTAGCAAGTGATGAAGGTTCCTTGAAGGAGGAATTCTTAAAAGCAGCCATAGTCACTCTGCCAAAACCAGATAAGGACCCTTCGTCCTGTGCAAGCTACAGGCCAATTTCTTTAATTAACGTGGACGTGAAGGTTTACTCTAAAATTCTTGCCAACCGTATCAGCAGGCTTCTCCCGCACCTTATAGGTCCGGATCAAGTAGGGTTCATTCACAGGCGTGAGGGGCCGGACAATACTAGGCGTCTTGTTAATATTGTGTGTGAATCTACCAGAATGCAGAAGCCTTTCTCGGTTATCTCTTTGGATGCCGAGAAGGCTTTTGACCGCATCCGCTGGTCCTACTTGTGGGAAACCCTCAAAACCTTTAACTTCCCTCAGTCCACATGCAGGGCTATCCAGGCGCTATATTCTGCCCCGTCGGCAGCTGTTAGGGGTCTTGGCTTTCAGTCTGACCCTTTCAACATCTCCAATGGTACTAGACAGGGGTGCCCCCTGTCTCCGATGTTGTTTGCCCTCGCGATCGAGCCCTTGGCTGCCCATATCCGTGACGATGCGTCCCTTCCAGGGATAATGCTCTCAGGCACTCTGCAAAAAATTGCACTATTCGCAGATGATATCACAATCTTCACTGCGGACCCCGGTAGAGCTGTCCCCAGACTGTTGGATGTTCTGAAGACCTTTGGTGACCTCTCATTTTATAAATTGAACACTCAAAAGACAGAGATATATTGGTGGGGATACCCCCACAATTACATTAACAGTTTAAAGAAAAGTTATAACTTCAAATGGTCACAGGAGCAGGTCACACACCTGGGGGTTAGAATATATAACAATGCCTCAAAAATGGTCAAGGATAATTACATCCCCTTGCTGTCAGAACTGAGATCCTTAAAAAATGCTTGGGATCACAAGTCCATCTCATGGATGGGGCGTATAGCCTCTATTAAAATGTCTTTCCTCCCTAAGCTCACCTACTTGTTTAGATGCCTTCCCATCAGAGTCCCTATGCCACTCTTGCTACAGTTCCAGAGTGAAATAACAAAGTTTATTTGGAAGGGCTTGACCCCCAGGATAGCTCAAAAAAATCTGAAATTTCCTATACATCTAGGAGGCCTGGCTTCCCCTTCTGTGGTAAAATACTACGAGGGGGCCATGCTTACCCACATCTCCCAGTGGGGAGTTCTTCAGTCCCGTGATAAATGGCGCGAGATTGAACAGGCCTCTTTACCCCATAATGTCCTGCTCAAGGATATTATTTGGACTCCTCCGCACAGTCGCAGAATTTTAGGTATCAGCAATCTAGTCATCACAGAATGCCTTCAGGTCTGGGACAAGATCCGGCATCGCCAACTAATTGCCCCCCATCCTTCCCCTATCACTTCGGTGGCTGGTCTGCTCTCTGGGTTGGAGGATACTCACCCGAATATATGGGCCAGACTAGGGATTCGGCGGGTCTCGGACTTCTGGTCCGCATCACAGCCCGATGGCTTTATAGACCCAACTCTCCTGGGCTCCCCTGGGGATATTCCTCCGGTCCTCTTTTTTGAAACCATCAGGATTAAAAGTCTCCTGAGAAGTTGGGGTTTTCTCCCCACCACCTCTCGTCAGTCCACCCCGTGGGAGTCTGTCTGGAAGACGGGTCACAGACTTATCCGGCCATTATCGTTCCATTACGGGACTCTCGATGGCACTGTCCCGCCTGAAATTGCCCCGCACTTGCAGATCTGGGATGCTTTATTGCATTCTCAAATCTCGGTAGACGCCTGGCAAAGGGCCATTCTTCTGACGAAAAAAACCCTCCATTGCATCACTATGTTCGAAACTTATTACAAGGTGATTTCTCACTGGTACCTGGTTCCCACACGCCTAGCAAGGATGTACCCAGGAGTGTCGCCTCTTTGCTGGAGGAACTGTGGTTTGCAGGGCACCATGCTCCACATTTGGTGGGAATGCCCTAAAATTACTTTCTTATGGTCTCAAGGTTTCCACGCCCTTACTGATTTTGGAATCAGAATTCCGCCTGGCCCGACTACTGCTTTGCTCCACCTGGGCTTACAGGATCTACCTAAGCATCAAGCTATCTTCAGTACCTACTTATTGGCCTCTATTAAGACTAATCTGGCTAGGTCCTGGAAAAAAGAAAAACCCCCTTCATGGAACGAGATTGAGAAAACCATGGCCTTCTTATACACCATGGAAAAGACTATATATTTTGACTTAAACAAACTGGATATATTCGAACTTGCTTGGGCCGATTGGAAAGACAAGTTTGATACTTCCTGGAGCCCTCCTGTCACGTCCTAAAGCCTACAGCCTGACTCTTCTTGATCTATCTACCATCTTTCCCCATTTTTTCCCTCTCCTCTTCTATGCTCCCCCCCCCTCCTTCCCCCTCCCCCCCTCCCTAGACTTTGTTCTGATTCCAAGACATGTGTTGTGTTATATAGGTTCCTTTTCAGATATCCCATTTGTCCTCAGACTAATGTGAGATGTCATCTCTCCACCAGGGGAGTCCATCTAATCTTATTAATATTGTATTGTTTCTCATCTTTGGGACCCCTGGCTCTATTTGTAACCATATACTCCTGTATGCCATTGATGTTTGTGTTTGGGACCTGCGTGTCCCTCATTGTTACTTCTATAAGTTTGAAAATAAATAAAAATCTTTTGAAAAAAAATAAAAAAAAAATAATTACCAAGTTGCCTGTAAAATAAATATAAATCCTAAAATAGCTATAATATAATTATAATTTATATTGTAGCTATATTAGGATTTATTTTACAGGTAAGTATTTAGCTTTAAATAGGAATAATTTATTTAATAAGAGTTAATTTATTTCGTTAGATTTAAATTATATTTAACTTAGGGGGGTGTTAGTGTTAGGGTTAGACTTAGCTTTAGGGGTTAATACATTTATTAGAATAGCGGTGAGCTCCGGTGGGCAGATTAGGGGTTAATAATTGAAGTTAGGTGTCGGCGATGTTAGGGAGGCCAGATTAGGGGTTAATACTATTTATTATAGGGTTAGTGAGGCGGATTAGGGGTTAATAACTTTATTATAGTAGCGCTCAGGTCCGCTCGGCAGATTAGGGGTTAATAAGTGTAGGCAGGTGTCGGCGACGTTGTGGGGGGCAGATTAGGGGTTAATAAATATAATATAGGGGTCGGCGGTGTTAGGGGCAGCAGATTAGGGGTACATAGGGATAACGTAGGTTGCGGCGGTTTACGGAGCGGCAGATTAGGGGTTAAAAAAAATATGCAGGGGTCAGCGATAGCGGGAGCGGCAGATTAGGGGTTAATAAGTGTAAGGTTAGGGGTGTTTAGACTCGGGGTACATGTTAGAGTGTTAGGTGCAGACGTAGGAAGTGTTTCCCCATAGGAAACAATGGGGCTGCGTTAGCTGAACGCTGCTTTTTTGCAGGTGTTAGGTTTTTTTTCAGCTCAAACAGCCCCATTGTTTTCTATGGGGGAATCGTGCACGAGCACGTTTTTGAGGCTGGCCGCGTCCGTAAGCAACTCTGGTATCGAGAGTTGCATTTGCGGTAAAAATGCTCTACGCTCCTTTTTTGGAGCCTAACGCAGCATTTGTTTGAACTCTCGATACCAGAGTTAAATTTATGGTGCGGCTAGAAAAAAGCCCGCGGAGCGTTAACAGCCCTTCTACCGCAAAACTCCAAATCTAGGCCTTAGTTAATTGTAGTAATTTTATTTAGATTTCTTTTAATTATATTTAAGTTAGGGGGTGTTAGGGTTAGGGTTAGACTTAGGTTTAGGGGTTAATAACTTTATTATAGTGGCGGCGATGTTGGGGGCGGCAGATTAGGGGTTAATAAATGTAGGTAAGTGGCGGCGATGTTAGGGCCGGCAGATTAGGGGTTAATAATATTTACCTACGGCTAGATTTAGAGTTTTGTCGGTAACGACCCGCGTAGCTAACGCTGGCTTTTTTCTGGCCGCACCTTTAAAATAACTCTGGTATTGAGAGTCCACAGAATGGCTGCGTTAGGCTCCAAAAAAGGAGCGTACAGCATATTTAACGCCACTGCAACTCTCGATACCAGAGTTGCTTACGGACGCAGCCAGCCTCAAAAACGTGCTCATGCACGATTCCCCCATAGGAAACAATGGGGCTGTTTGAGCTGAAAAAAAACCTAACACCTGCAAAAAAGCAGCGTTCAGCTAACGCAGCCCCATTGTTTCCTATGGGGAAACACTTCCTACGTCTGCACCTAACACTCTAACATGTACCCCGAGTCTAAACACCCCTAACCTAACACCTGCAAAAAAGCCGCGTTCAGCTCCTAACGCAGCCCCATTGTTTGCTATGGGGAAACACTTCCTACGTCTGTACCTAACACTCTAACATGTACCCCGAGTCTAAACACCCCTAACCTTACACTTATTAACTCCTAATCTGCCGCCCCCGCTATCGCTGACCCCTGCATATTATTGTTAACCCCTAATCTGCCGCTCCGTAAACCGTCGCTACTTACATTATCCCTATGTACCCCTAATCTGCTGCCCCTAACACCGCCGACCCCTATATTATATTTATTAACCCCTAATCTGCCCCCACAACGTCGCCTCCACCTGCCTACACTTATTAACCCCTAATCTGCCGAGCGGACCGCACCGTTATTAACCCCTAATCTGCCTCACTAACCCTATAATAAATAGTATTAACCCCTAATATGCCCTCCCTAACATCGCCGACACCTAACTTCAATTATTAACCCCTAATCTGCCGACTGGAGCTCACCGCTATTCTAATAAATGTATTAACCCCTAAAGCTAAGTCTAACCCTAACACTAACACCCCCCTAAATTAAATATAATTTAAATCTAACGAAATTAATTAACTCTTATTAAATAAATTATTCCTATTTAAAGCTAAATACTTACCTGTAAAATAAATCCTAATATAGCTACAATATAAATTATAATTATATTATAGCTATTTTAGGATTAATATTTATTTTACAGGTAACTTTGTATTTATTTTAACCAGGTACAATAGCTATTAAATAGTTAAGAACTATTTAATAGCTAAAATAGTTAAAATAATTACAAATTTACCTGTAAAATAAATCCTAACCTAAGTTACAATTAAACCTAACACTACACTATCAATAAATTAATTAAATACAATACCTATAATTATCTACAATTAAACCTAACACTACACTATCAATAAATAAATTAAATACAATTCCTACAAATAAATACAATGAAATAAACTAACTAAAGTACAAAAAATAAAAAAGAACTAAGTTACAAAAAATAAAAATATATTTACAAACATTAGAAATATATTACAACAATTTTAAACTAATTACACCTACTCTAAGCCCCTTAATAAAATAACAAAGCCCCCCAAAATAAAAAAATGCCCTACCCTATTCTAAATTACTAAAGTTCAAAGCTCTTTTACCTTACCAGCCCTGAACAGGGCCCTTTGCGGGGCATGCCCCAAGAAGTTCAGCTCTTTTGCCTGTAAAAAAAAACATACAATACCCCCCCCAACATTACAACCCACCACCCACATACCCCTAATCTAACCCAAACCCCCCTTAAATAAACCTAACACTAAGCCCCTGAAGATCTTCCTACCTTATCTTTACCATACCAGGTTCACCAATCGATCCAGAAGAGCTCCTCCGATGTCCTGATCCAAGCCCAAGCGGAGGGCTGAAGAGGTCCATGATCCGGCTGAAGTCATCATCCAAGCAGGAGCTGAAGAGGTCCATGATCCGGCTGAAGTCTTCATCCAAGCGGGAGCTGAAGAGGTCCATGATCCGGATGAAGTCTTCTATCAACGGCATCTTCAATCTTCTTTCTTCGGGAGCCATCATCTTCCATCCAACGCGGAACATCCTCTTCTCCTGATGCCTACTAGCCGAATGACGGTTCCTTTAAATGACGTCATCCAAGATGGCGTCCCTCGAATTCCGATTGGCTGATAGGATTCTATCAGCCAATCGGAATTAAGGTAGGAATATTCTGATTGGCTGATGGAATCAGCCAATCAGAATCAAGTTCAATCCGATTGGCTGATTCAATCAGCCAATCAGATTGAGCTTGCATTCTATTGGCTGTTCCGATCAGCCAATCAGAATATTCCTACCTTAATTGCGAGGGACGCCATCCTATCAGCCAATCGGAATTCGAGGGACGCCATCTTGGATGACGTCATTTAAAGGAACCGTCATTCGTCGTTCAGTCGTAGGCCAGGATGGATGTTCCGCGTCGGAGGTCTTCAGGATGCTGCCGCTCCGCTCCGGATGGATGACGATAGAAGATGCCTCTTGGATGAAGACTTCAATCGGATGGAAGACCTCTTCTGCCCCGCTTGGATGAAGACTTCTACCGGATGGAGGACCTCTTCTTGCTCCGCTTGGATGAAGAATTTGGCTCGGCTGGGTGAAGACGACTCAAGGTAGGGAAATCTTCAGGGGCTTAGTGTTAGGTTTATTTAAGGGGGGGTTTGGGTTAGATTAGGGGTATGTGGGTGGTGGGTTGTAATGTTGGGGGGGGTATTGTATGTTTTTTTTTACAGGCAAAAGAGCTGAACTTCTTGGGGCATGCCCCGCAAAGGGCCCTGTTCAGGGCTGGTAAGGTAAAAGAGCTTTGAACTTTAGTAATTTAGAATAGGGTAGGGCATTTTTTTATTTTGGGGGGCTTTGTTATTTTATTAGGGGGCTTAGAGTAGGTGTAATTAGTTTAAAATTGTTGTAATATATTTCTAATGTTTGTAAATATTTTTTTATTTTTTGTAACTTAGTTCTTTTTTATTTTTTGTACTTTAGTTAGTTTATTTCATTGTATTTATTTGTAGGAATTGTATTTAATTTATTTATTGATAGTGTAGTGTTAGGTTTAATTGTAGGTAATTGTAGGTATTTTATTTAATTAATTTATTGATAGTGTAGTGTTAGGTTTAATTGTAACTTAGGTTAGGATTTATTTTACAGGTAAATTTGTAATTATTTTAACTATTTTAGCTATTAAATAGTTCTTAACTATTTAATAGCTATTGTACCTGGTTAAAATAAATACAACGTTACCTGTAAAATAAATATAAATCCTAAAATAGCTATAATATAATTATAATTTATATTGTAGCTATATTAGGATTTATTTTACAGGTAAGTATTTAGCTTTAAATAGTAATAATTTATTTAAGAAGAGTTAATTAATTTCGTTAGATTTAAATTATATTTAATTTAGGGGGGTGTTAGTGTTAGGGTTAGACTTAGCTTTAGGGGTTAATACATTTATTAGAATAGCGGTGAGCTCCGGTCGGCAGATTAGGGGTTAAGCAGATTAGGGGTTAATGTTTGAAGTTAGGTGTCGGCGATGTTCGGGAGTGCAGATTAGGGGTTAATACTATTTATTATAGGGTTAGTGAGGCGGATTAGGGGTTAATAACTTTATTATAATAGCGGTGCGGTCCGGTCGGCAGATTAGGGGTTAATAAGTGTAGGCAGGTGGAGGCAACGTTGAGGGCGGCAGATTAGGGGTTAATAAATATAATATAGGGGTCGGCGGTGTTAGGGGCAGCAGATTAGGGGTACATAGCTATAATGTAGGTGGCGGCTCTTTGCGGTCGGCAGATTAGGGGTTAATTATTGTAGGTAGCTGGCGGCGACGTTGTTGGGGGCAGGTTAGGGGTTAATAAATATAATATAGGGGTCGGCGGTGTTAGGGGCAGCAGATTAGGGGTACATAAGTATAACGTAGGTGGCGGTCGGCAGATTAGGGGTTAAAAAAAATTAATCGAGTGGCGGCGATGTGGGGGGACCTCGGTTTAGGGGTACATAGGTAGATTATGGGTGTTAGTGTACTTTAGAGCACAGTAGTTAAGAGCTTTATGAACCTGCGTTAGCCCAGAGAGCTCTTAACTACTGACTTTTTTCTGCGGCTGGAGTTTTGTCGTTAGATTTCTAACGCTCACTTCAGACACGACTCTAAATACCGGAGTTAGAAAGATCCCATTGAAAAGATAGGATACGCAAATGACGTAAGGGGATCTGCGGTATGGAAAAGTCGCGGCTGAAAAGTGAGCGTTAGACCCTTTTTTGAGTGACTCCAAATACCGGCGGTAGCCTAAAACCAACGTTAGGAGCCTCTAATGCTGGTTTTCACGGCTACCGCCAAACTCCAAATCTAGGCCCTAGTGTTTGCGATGCGGGAGTGCGGCGGATTAGGGGTTAATATATTTATTATAGTGGCGGCGATGTCCGGTTCAGCAGATAAGGGGTTCAAATATTTATTTTAGTGTTTGCGATGTGGGGGGGCCTCGGTTTAGGGGTTAATAGGTAGTTTATGGGTGTTAGTGTACTTTATAGCACTTTAGTTAAGTGGTCAGACTCATAATACCGGCGCTATGCAAGTCCGATTGAAAATATAGGATACGCAATTGACGTAAGTGGATTTGTGGTATTTCCGAGTCTGGCCAAAAAAGTGAGTGGTACACCTGTACCTGCAAGACTCGTAATACTAGCAGGCTCTTAACACTGCTTTTTAAGGCTAACGCACAACTCGTAATCTAGGCCTTGATTAGTATATATGTATTTATTTGTATATACGAATCAGTATTCCCTTGGTGTTGACTTTCAATAGTTTAAATAAACTGGGTCAAAGGATACCCTTTAGTAAAATAGCAGAATTTATAACCCCAGAGATTCAATTGAATGTTGCAGCTGTCTTGTAGTAAAATCCATGATCAGGTTAACTGGACAAAGTATCTAAAAAGACGTAAGAAACACAAGCGCTACCCTGACTCAAAGGAAGTACATTTATTGTATTACACTACACTCTAAAAAGGTGCACTTACAAAATTCTTAAAATTCTTAAATCTCTGGTGATGTGATTTTAAAGCTTTTAAGATTTTTAATTTTGTAAGTGCATCTTTTTAGCGTGTCTTGTAATACAACTAACAGTTTACTTGATGCCCTTAAATCTGGTTTCTGCCCTAAAAACTCAACAGAAACTGCTATCACTAAAGTGTCTAATTATCTGCTCTCAGCTAAAACAAAGAGTCACTATTCCTTACTTACTCTTCTGAATCTATCTGCTGCTTTGGACACAGTCAACTATCCCTTTTACATTAATTTGGCAACTGAGACACAGAAATTGTCTATGTCTCAAACCACTTGCTTAGAGTTCCCTTTAACAGCATATATTTCTGATCTTTTGTCACTATCAATAGGCGTACCACAAGGCTCTGTTTTGGATCAACTGCTTTTTTCTATCGATATATATCCTCCCTTGGAAGCCCCCCTAGACAGCCCACACCTGACATTTCTCTTACTGTAGGATACTCTATTCTCTACAACTCATCCAAAGTCTGCTGTCTTGATGTCACACTTGACCCTAAAGTTACATTAACTGCACATATACAAGCATTGCCATACACATCTGCAGAACATTTGCCGAATTTGCCCTTTCCTTACCCAAGAAACTACAAAAATAACTATTTATTCCCTAATTTTGTCACTGCAATGTACTCCTAAATGACCTTTCCAAATTCCTCCTTACCCAACCTTCAAACTATGATAAATGCTTCAACTAGACTCATCTACCTAAGCTGCTGATCTACATCAGCTGCCCTGCTCTACCAGTCCCTACACTGGACCTTCATCCACTTTAGAATACAAAATATTAACTCTAACCTATGAGGCACTCAACCTAACGCCCCACTATATTTCCTCACTCATCTCCAAATACGTCCTGACCTGCCCTCTTTGATCATCCTTTTTACCTACGTCTATGCACTCCTATTTGTTGTGCTTTCTTTTCTCTGCTCTAAGACTTCTAACGTGCTGCTCTTATTCTCTGGAACTCTCTACCCCGCTCCATCAGACTGTCCTTTGTTTACTGTCTATAAACCCACTAATTTAGTGAAGTTACCATCTCTCTTGTGCTTCTCATCCAAACCAAAATAAATCTTGAACTGCCTTGACTTGTTGCTGCAACTACAACTCAAATGACAAGCTACTCCAAAGCTTATGTCACCCCCAACCTGTACTGTAAACTGTAAGTTTTTTAGAGCGGGGACCTCTTCCTCATGCATCAATTTGTTTTTATTTTAGCCTATGTTTTGTTTCTTACCACACAATGGTTTCTTACCGAACGGAGCTTGACGGCCCGTGTTTCTGGCGATTCTTCAGGCTCGCCAGAAACACAAGTTATGGAGCAGCGGTCACAAAGACCGCTGCTCCATAACCCTGTCTTCCTGCTCTGAGCAGGCGGAAAGGAATCACCGGAATTCAACCCGATCATGCATGATCGGGTTGATTGACACCCCCTGCTGGCGGCCCATTGGCCGTGAGTCTGCAGGGGGCGGCGTTGCACCAGCAGCTCTTGTGAGCTGCTGGTGCAATGCTGAATATGGAGAGCGTTGCTCTCCGCATTCAGCAATATCTTGCGGACCTGATCCGCACTGTCGGATCAGGTCCGCAAGACATTTGATAAATAGGCCCCAATGTCATTGAACACTCCTTTAGTGCTGCTGAATTCTACAGTGCTATACAAAGACATGATAATAACTTCCTTTTTTTTTTACTCTCTCTACACCTTTCTTTACATCTCTATTTCTTCTGGGTAGAATATCGGATGTGTAAAAAAATGGCTTCAACATCAGTTTAAATTTGTCAGTAAACATTTTTAAAATAAATATTAACTTCTAGGAACAAAAATAACAAGATTAAAGTGTAAGATTAAAGTGTATTAGTATATACTCTGTTATTAAAAACCATAATAAAAATTATTATTCTGGTTAAAAGGACTCCTTTATTTGAGGCTTCAAAACTAGGCTAAGTGCAAATAATAAAATACATACTAATAAAAAATGCAATTATTTATACAAATATCCTACTACAGACAATAAAGTTTGGTATTCTAATTTCTATATAAGACAAACCAATGATGGGTATTTTATTTACCTGATTAAGCACCGAAAGGGTTAATCTAGTATATATATTAGAAAGTATACAAATACATATATTAGAAAGTACGACAATAGACATGTCCTCTTTCCTAATTGCATATTTCCTGCATGCCATTGCGATATTGTGTGATAAATGCTCTCTAAATTCTGGCTTTGGACTTCATATTGCAGCGGTGGTCTGATTTATTGCTAAAAGACAGAATCCCTTGGTGGCAGAATTCAATAGCTTGGCAGACACCCAATTGTTTGTTTTCTTTCAGATTTACGATATGAGAGGTTGAAAATGCCATAGACACTGAAAATAAACCCTTGTGTACAACAAACAAAACAAAGAGATCAGATTTCAGAGATGATTCCAAGAACAGGGATTAGTGTCATCATATCCTAAACCAAAGAATCCTTAGTTGTATACTCAAGTAAAGCATGAAAATAAAACACTGAAGAAATTTGTTTGTTATTAAAATCTAATACATGGAGACAAACTTTAGTTAGCAAATGACTTGAACTGCTACTGCGTGGATGCACAAACTATATACTGTATGTGTATGCTGGAATAGAGATTTAATGCCATAAACTGTGATACAAAAAATTCTAAGTGCTCATTATGGGCAAGATTAAAAGTCGAGCTGTATGAGTTTTTCTTGTGCGATATGGTCTTTTCGCAATCAATTTCCATTGCGCATATATTACAAGTCTTGAATAATCGTGATTGCCTGCACGCACAATCGCCTTTTACGTAACAATCATTTCCGCACACAAAGAGCTGTAGCTAACAGTTTTCCGCAACATAAAAGTTTCACAAAACACTTCAAAAATGCATTACAAAGTACAGTTACACTCATATTAACACTGTCTTATAAAAAAATATTTTAAAAAAAATATTGCACACAAAAGTTATAAGGGCTCAATAAAGGAGATCTCGGGTGTTAGAGAGAAAAAGCAGACACAGTGATTTTACATTGACATACATACGCATACATAAAGAAACATGGATTTATATGTATAGAGATATATTTAAAAGGACACTGAAACCAAATGTTTTCTTTCATGATTCAGATAGAGCATGCAATTTGAAGCAACTTTCTAATTTACTCCTATTATCATTTTTTCTTTGTTCTCTCGCTATCTTTATTTGAAAAAGAAGGCATCTAAGCTTTTTGTTTGGTTCAGTACTCTGGATAGCACTTTTTTATTGGTGGATTAATTTATCCACCAATCAGCAAGGACAACCCAGGTTGTTCACCAAAAATGGGCCGGCATCTGAACTTAAATTCTTGCATTTCAAATAAAGATACCAAGAGAATGAAGAAAATTTGATAATAGGAGTAAATTAGAAAGTTGCTTAAAATTTCATGCTCTTTCTGAATCACAAAAGAAAAAAATTGGGTTCAGTGTCCCTTTAACTATGGAGATAATGAAAATATTTCACATTATGCACATTAAGCAATATCTCAAAGGGATTTTCAAAGAGATATTTGCATATATATATATATATATATATATATATATATCTCGCTATAAATAGATATATTAGTCTAAAAATCATCACATATATAGAGAAATATTTATTTAGAAATAAATAGAACATATTCCGTTAAGAAAACATTCTCGCAATATAAAACATTCACATTTTCATGTACACTTTTCGAGGAGAATACGTCATGGGCTTTGCGCAACAGATTAGGGTTTTAGTTTTTGTTTTTTTTCTATTTGTCTTCTCCATTAACTTCTATGGGGAAATACGTGAACCAGCACGCGCATGCGATTTGGCTTTTCGGATTACACTGGTTAACGCACACGCAAAATAAGTTATTTTGCAATTTGTAATACCTGCTCAACCCCAAATGCGAAAAAGCTATAACGTGCACAGTGTTTTTGCAACTGTGAAAAACTGATTTGCCGCTATGTGTTTTGTATAAGAAAACATAGCAGCAGATTAAGGTGTACATTAGACAGTTAAACACCAGTATTTAGTATTACAAACATATGAACTGTTTTCTCTTTTTTTAATACAAATGAAACACATCCATACACATAGATATACATAAGCACAAAACCATATACACACACACAATTACAGACATATATACACAAACACATGCAGACACACACAAAGATACACACACACAAAAATATCTAAACACACACGCATCCAATACACAAACACATACACACATAAAAACAAACATATATATATATATATATATATATTATATATATATATATACACACGCACATACATATATATATATACAGAAACACACACCTGCACATATACACAACAAACATACACACACATATACATATACACATTCACACGCACACACATGTGCATACAAACACACATACAGACAAAAAATAAATATATACAGTATATATATATATATACATACATACATACATACATACAAACACACACATGCAGATACACACAAACATACACACACATGAACATACATAAACACACACACATGCATTACCTGGGTAAAACGGATATTATCCAAGTGGCTGTGGGTAAAGCCCGATGTAAGATCATAAATCCTCTCAGTGCATGCGCTTCATCGAGTCACCGGATCGAACATATATATGATGCACTGTAATTCCCCCATCTTCACTGTCTTTTTTGCCTCTGCCTGGGGGTTCAAGGGGGGCAAAGCCCCTCTTATAAAATTCATTCCCCAAGGTTCAGTTGTGGTGGATGCCAAAGGATCGGCGGGGCGCTTTCTTTAAACCCCCCAGACAGAGGAAAAAAAAAAATAGTGTAGAATTATAGTACATAGGGCTTTACCCACAGCCACTTAGATAATGTCCATTTTACCTGGGTAATCCTAGGATTACCCGGATATCTTACTTTACTCCCTAGTTTCATATTAATTTGCATACAAAGAGAGAATCGCCCTACCAGGAACGAACAACAGCTCATCAGCTAGTTCTATGGCGATTTACCACCCAGGATCAGCCTCTTTTAGACCAGTATGCAAATTAATATGACCCTAGGGAAGTCTCCCTATGGGTGATGGGGAAAACTAGACGTAGACTCCTTGCCCAGTGTGCTTAGAGGAATGTTGCTGCACCTCACTGACGAGGCCCATTGGAGGCCAAAACGATTGTCTGGGGTTGTCATGTTCCTTGTTCAGAGGAGAATTGCCTGGTATTTCGGGGCTGGACTGACCTTACTTGGCGGAATCAGAATGATATACTTCGGGAAAGTTTTCCTCTGTGAAAAGCACACTGGTCTAAAAGAGGCTGCTCCTGGGTGGTAAATCGCCATAGAACTAGCTGATGAGCTGTTGTTCATTCCTGGTAGAGCACTTCTCTCTTTGTATGCAAAAAAAAATATATATATATATATATATATATATATATATACACACAGAAACGCAAACTCATATATACACACACACACACATCTGCACATACATACAATTACAGACATATATACACAAACATACACACACATGAACATATATACAAATACATACACACAAATATACACAGACATACAAATATACACACATACATACACACACACAGTCACAGACATACAGTATATACACAAACACACACACATGCACATATACACACACATACACACACATGCACATATACACATACACACACATGAGCATACACACATACAGACATATATTTATATATATATACACACAAACACACCCACATATATATATACACAAACACACACATACACTTACATCTGAACAATTTCTCCTAATTCTAAGACATTCACCCATAGGTAAACCCAATGTAGTAGATGGAGAGTGAATACTGTTTGTGCCTGTACTTGTTCTGAAAATCCCTTATTAAAGCTTATCACAGAGCATTAAATTATAATAGAAATGATCTCCGAAAACCCAAAAATAAAGTGAAATTTACCAAAGATGGTGATTTAATATTTATCGCCCTGAGGAGGACCCAATGAAACTTTGGTCACATGGGGGGTGAAACGCGTCTGCGTTTGAGTAGCTGACTTCAAAATCAGATGCGGTTGGGCCGGAGGTACCTTTACAAGCCGAGTGGAGGCAAGGAAGCTTCTTTCTGAATACAACCAATGGTGCACTACCACTCCTTCCAATGGAAGGAGGAATAGAGAATGTGGTTAATGAGCTCATGAACTAAAATGCTAAATACTTATATGTAATAAGCCGTTGTAGCTTGAGAGTGAAGCTAGAGAACAATGCTTGTGATCAATGCAATGTTAAACACCTTATCCTTTGTAATACTGAATGAAACATCTAACCAATATAAGTGAAAATCAATAGCTATTATGAGTTCTGCTGCTATTTCATCCACAACTACTAGTTTACTACATGAACACACTACTGAGTTAATAAATATGTTGTGCAAACCAGTTTATGAATATTCTTGTGTATTCTTATGTAAAGTGTTCAGTTCAGTTTAAGCCGTTTGAATCTTCTCTGCTTTCATTATTTGCTGTAATACATTCAATATAACTGTTTATAGCTTATCACTTGTATATGCTTATTATATGGAGTTACGATAATCAGATATATAATGCAGGTAACTGCTGATTGCACATACATGTAGTTTGTAAAGTTTGCTCACTCTGAAAGTTAATCCCCTATCTGAATCCCCCCCACCTGAGTTCTTCTATCCTCCCCTTCCCAGATGATATTTGTCTTCCACAATACAGTTATTAAAGCAGACATATTTAATAAGGGCACAACAATTACATCTTGTTTTTAAAAATGTTAGTAAGGTAGAGTATTTCTCAGTAACTCTCATTGGTTAAACCTATTTTTTTTCAACTTTATAATAAAGATTGTCAGTTTATAAAGCAGGATTGTATACAGTTGTATGGCAACTGTTAATATTTTTAAGTTCTTTCCATGGTAACTACCAAAACACTACATAGTTAAAGAGACATGAAACCCAAATGTTTTCTTTCATGATTCAGATAGAGCATGCAATTTTAAACAACTTTCCAATTTACTTCTATTACCTAACTTGCTTTGTTCTCTTGATATCCTTTGTTGAAAAGCACATCTAAATAGGCTCAGTAGCTGCTGATTAGTGGCTGCACATAGATGCCTCATGTGATTGGCTCACCCATGTGCATTGCTATTTCTTCAACAAAGGATATCTAAAGAATGAAGCAAATTAGATAATACAAGTAAATTGGAACTTTGTTTAAAATTGTATACTCTATCTGAATCATTAAATAAATATTTTGTCTTTCATGTCCCTTTAAGCTGGTAAAAAAAAAGTTTTAATATTAGTGTTTTATTATATTTTATTAGACAAGTATCTCCCAAAATAAAACAGTCATGGAATCCATTTTTTATTTTGAAAGTAGTACCAATCTGCCATATTTTCTATTTAAAATGAAATATAGTATATGAATTATTTTGTTTGTTTTTTGCTACAACAATGTACTACGTAGGTTTTTTTGCACTCGCCAATGATTTGTGTATCCAAAGGTTTAACTAAATCAACTGTTCTCACATAACAGTACAAAGCGAACAGGGGAAAACATTATGTTAATGAGAGATTAATGGAGGTGAATCACATAGCACCCACCAGAAGTTGCACGCAGCTTATGTTTGTTTACCTCTGTTAAGACAATAGCTCCTGGCAGTGCTCCACGTCTCCATAAATCATTGTTGATCTTTTTATTAACCTTAAATATTTCTTTCATTAATTAAGGTGGTAACTATTTTAAACAATAAAATATAATTTTGTAATTACACTATACTGCCATTGGTATGAAAAGGTTTAGCATCACTTGTTATTATGCAATGACACATCACCGTTTTATAATGGGATGAAATGATCAATTATTGCTTTATCCTATTGAATTTGGAAACAAATTAGTAAAATGTGACTATGATTTAATCAAATGCTGCCTGGGCTATTGGAAACATGCCAACCAAATGGTGATACCATCACTCAACTACATTACCCAAGTTCCCTCTCCCCTGCTGTGAAACTGGAGGTAAATCCATATTTTGTAAACAGACATTCTCACAGTCTTAATATTAAAATGCTTTATCATCTTTTTTAATCTTCTGCCAAACAGATGAGGTACAAAAATTCCGAGCAGGTGCTAATCAACAAAATTCTGTGATAATTTTTTTGTCAGCAACCATCTTTGCAATTAAGGTAAGAGGTGACCTCACAGCAGCTATAAACAGGAGTCAGCGGACTACACTTGTGATAGTGTGAAGGTGAGAAAGGAAAAAAATGAAGAGATACTGGAAGTGTAAATGAATGACTGATTGGAGCAGACAGCCACGAATGCTGCAGAATATCAGGATACATGTGGGAGTGGGAGAAATTTGACAGGAGAAACAAATTAGTGAAGAGGTGAGATGCAAAGTAAGCAGAGAAATTGGTAAAGGAATAAATTGGACATAGGAGTGTAGAAAAATATATAAAAGCTGAGAGACAGGATGAACAGAATAAGGAACAAGGGGAAGGCCACGTTTGTAGTAGACAGGTGGTTTAGAAAGGCAAACGTTATTTTTACTGATTGCTTATCATTTATGAACCCTAAAGGTATTGTTGACCTTTTTTGGCAATCCCTTCCATGCTAAGATTATGAGTTATATGTTGTGTGCTTATTAGAGAAGTCTATTCTAACTCAGGATTGTGAAGAGGGAGCTCAGAACCATTGTATGATATAATTTATCATTAAGCTGTGAGAAGCAGGAATTGGTCACATACCCATGGCATAACAGCCCTGAGATGTAAGCAAGCTTGTGATCTGTACCTTATCATAAATACCTAATATTACTACTTGTATTTTAACCAACAGGGGTCCAAATTACAAATAAGAATGTGTATTTAAAAAAACACTGTATGGCTGTTCATGTGTTTCATTTGCTTTGTTTTCTAAGCTACTCCAGTCATTAGAAAAGCAGCTACTAGAATTAGAAGAGAACATTCAAATTACTTGGACAACATCACAACAAAATCTAGTAAAACAAAGTGAAACAAAGAAATGTTTTTCATTATTTTGTATGTATTTATTTATTTGCACTGCTGTTCCCACAAGCAAATCATACATGGCAACAGAGAACATAACAAACAATGGCTAATCTAAATTGGAAGACCACTAACTTGTACTTTTAGGATACAACAACTTAATTACAGACTCAATGTCACTTTACTGACAATAAACAAAAGATTTATTACAGATTGCAGCAGCACAGCAGGTGAAGCCAGCATGTATAAGAAGCATTTAGTAGCAGAAAAGGTAAAGTTCTTAGGTCACTTTGTAATTCATCATAATATAGAATATTGTGTACAGTTTCAGAGATCAAATCACTACAAGTATTTTAACCCAATGGGCATATTTATCAAGCTCCGAATGGAGCTTGATGCCCCGTGTTTCTGGCGAGCCTGCAGGTTCGCCAGAAACAGCAGTTATGAAGCAGCGGTCACAAAGACCGCTGCTCCATAACCTGTCCGCCTGCTCTGAGCAGGTGGACAGACATCGCCTGAAATCAACCCGATCGAGTACGATCAGGTTGATTGACACCGCCCTGCTGGCGGCCCATTGGCCGTGAGTCTGCAGGGGGCGGCGTTGCACCAGAAGCTCTTGTGAGCTGCTGGTGCAATGCTGAATACGGAGAGCGTATTGCTCTCCGTATTCAGCAAGGTCTGTCAGACCTGATCCGCACTGTTGGATCAGGTCCGACAGACCTTGATAAATAGAGGCCCTTAAGTCTATTGGATCATTCTTTCTTAGGTCACTTTGTAATTCATCATAATCTAGAATATTGTGTGCAGTTTCAGAGATCAAATCACTACAAGTATTTTAACCCCTTAAGTCTATTGGATCATTTTTTCTTTACCATATGAAGGCAGATCGCCAATACAGACAGTGACACTCTGTGTCACTGTCTGTATTGTCTTGTGGTGATGCCATGGGTGGTGATGGAGGAAAGGAGGGAGGTGGGTAGGCGGCACATCGCAGGAGGGGAGAGGGCTACAGAAAAAAAAATGTTAGTGAGGGTCAGGGAGGGATGGACCACTATGCTACAGAAATGTGCAAGGGAAGAGAGGGGGTCCCTAGGAGGGGGGCTACTGCACTACAATTTTAATAAATAATAATAAAAAAATAAATTACAAACTCGATACTAACAGACAGCTACCAGTACCGAAGATAGCAGCTTCTAGTGAGAGGGGGTAGGGTTATAGAGCTGTTTAGGAGGGATCAGGGAGGTGAGAGGGGGGAGGATTATAGAGCTGTTTAGGAGGGATCAGGGAGGTGAGAGGGGGAGGGTTATAGAGATGTTTAGGAGGGATCAGGGAGGTGAGAGGGGGGAGGGTTATAGAGCTGTTTAGGAGGGATAAGGGAGGTGAGAGGGGGGAGGGTTATAGAGCTGTTTAGGAGGGATCAGGGAGGTGAGAGGGGGGAGGGTTATAGAGCTGTTTAGGAGGGATCAGGGAGGTGAGAGGGGGGAAGGTTATAGAGCTGTTTAGGAAGGATCAGGGAGGTGAGAGGGGGGAGGGTTATAGAGCTGTTTAGGAGGGATCAGGGAGGTGAGAGGGCGGAGGGTTATAGAGCTGTTTAGGAGGGATCAGGGAGGTGAGAGGGGGGAGGGTTATAGAGCTGTTTAGGAGGGATCAGGGAGGTGAGAGGGGGGAGGGTTATAGAGCTGTTTAGGAGGGATCAGGGAGGTGAGAGGGGGGAGGGTTATAGAGCTGTTTAGGAGGGATCAGGGAGGTGAGAGGGGGGAGGGTTATAGAGCTGTTTAGGAGGGATCAGGGAGGTGAGAGGGGGGAGGGTTATAGAGCTGTTTAGGGCGGATCAGGGAGGTGAGAGGGGGGAGGGTTATAGAGCTGTTTAGGAGGGATCAGCGAGGTGAGAGGGGGGAGGGTTATACAGCTGTTTAGGACGGATCAGGGAGGTGAGAGGGGGGAGGGTTATAGAGCTGTTTAGGAGGGATCAGGGAGGTGAGAGGGGGGAGGGTTATAGAGCTGTTTAGGAGGGATCAGGGAGGTGAGAGGGGGAGGGTTATAGAGCTGTTTAGGAGGGATCAGGGAGGTGAGAGGGGGGAGGGTTATAGAGCTGTTTAGGAGGGATCAGGGATGTGAGAATAGGGAGGGTTATAGAGCTGTTTAGGAGGGATCAGGGAGGTGAGAGGGGGGAGGGTTATAGAGCTGTTTAGGAGGTATCAGGGAGGTGAGAGGGGGGGAGGGTTATAGAGCTGTTTAGGAGGGATCAGGGAGGTGAGAGGGGGGAGGGTTATAGAGCTGTTTAGGACGGATCAGGGAGGTGAGAGGGGGGAGGGTTATAGAGCTGTTTAGGAGGGATCAGGGAGGTGAGAGGGGGGAGGGTTATAGAGCTGTTTAGGAGGGATCAGGGAGGTGAGAGGGGGGAACGCTGCTTTTTCACTACCGCTGCTATTACGAGTCTTGTAGGTACAGCTGTCCCCCACACTTTTTAGCCATACCGCAAATTAACTTACGCAATTTTCGTAAAGTCTTTTTTCAATGGGACTTTTCGTTATTACAAGCTTTCTTTTGGAGGCCAAAAAGTGAACGGTACAGCCTATCCCGCAAGATTCATAACGCATTCTAAAGTCAGTAGTTATGAGTTTTACACTACAAAGCTGTAGCATAAAACTTATAACTAAAGTGTTAAAAAGTACACTAACACCCATAAACTACCTATTAACCCCTAAACTGAGGCCCTCCCGCATCGCAAACAATAAAATAAAATTATTAACCCCTAATCTGCCACTCCCGACATCGCCGCCACTAGAATAAACATATTAACCCCTAAACCGCCGCACTCCCACTTCCCAAACACTAGTTAAATATTATTAACCCCTAATCTGCTGTCCCTAACATCGCCGCCACCTACCTAGATTTATTAACCCCTAATCTGCCGCCCCCAACATCGCCGCCACTATACTAAATTTATTAAATTTAATTTATTTGGGGGGTTGGTTGTGTGGGTGGTGGGTTTTACTGTTTGGGGGTTTTTTTTTTTTTTTTTTACAGGTAAAAGAGCTGATTTCTTTGGGCAATGCCCCGCAAAAGGCCCTTTTAAGGGCTATTGGTAGTTTAGTTTAGGCTAGGGTTTTTTTATTTTGGGGGGGCTTTTTTATTTTGTAATTTAGGTAATTGTATTTAATTTACGTAATTTATTTAATTGTTGTGCAATGTTAGGTGTTAGTGTAACTCAGGTTAGGTTTTATTTTTCAAGTAAATTTGTATTTATTTTAGCTAGGTAGTTAGTAAATAGTTAATAACTATTTAGTAACTATTCTACCTAATTAAAATAAATACAAACTTACCTGTAAAATAAAAATAAACCCTTAGCTAGCTACAATGTAACTATTAGTTATATTGTAGCTAGCTTAGGGTTTATTTAATAGGTAAGTATTTTGTTTTAAATAGGAATTATTTACTTAATAATATTAATTATTATTTAGATTTATTTTAATTATATTTAATTTAGGGTGTGTTAGGGTTAGGGTTAGACTTAGGTTTAGGGGTTTATAACTTTAGTATAGTGGCAGTGACGTTGGGGGCGGCAGATTAGGGGTCAATAAATGTAGGAATGTGGCGGCGACATTGGGGGCGGGAGATTAGGGGTTAATAAATATAATGTAGGTGTCAGCGATGTTGGGGGCAGCAGATTAGCGGTTAATAAATATAATGTAGGTGTTGCCCATGTCAGGGGCGGCAGATTAGGGGTAGCATTAATGTCAAATATAATTGTAGATGTTTTTGTTAGTAGGCCAAATACCATGCTCCTCATTGTGTACATGAATGTGTGACATTAAAGGATGTTATATCTCAAATACATATAATACTGGTGTGTGGGATGTTACTCACCAGCATGAGGTGCTGTGGTTGCAGCCCCTGAGTCATGAGCCCCTGGAAGTCCACGGACTGCTGTGATACTCAGGGACCTGCGTATCATATCCTGCCAGGTGTTGTATTCGGTTTCCAGAGGTGGATCACCGCCTGTTCCCCTCTGGTGCATGGCTTCCTGGCCCATCTTCTCTTTCACCCACCTCTTGCAATCGTTCCACCTTTTTTTTAAGTCCCTCGGCAGTCCTCCTCTGCGGGGCCACACTGTTTACAGCATCCTCTACCGCCAACCATGCTGCCTTACGCCTTCGGGCAACGCCTTTGCCCTTCTCCTGGCCAAAGAGGGCACTGTGGTTGTCCACGATGGCCTGGACTAGCGCAACATTCTCATCAAATGAGAAGTTTGGGCATCTCATGCGCTCCTCCTCTGTGGCCACCTGGCTTCCTCCCTGGGATGTCCCTGGTGTGGGTTCCTCCCTATCCTCTCCCTCCTCCCCCCTTCTGTCCCCATGTGCACCCTCTGTCCCTCTTCTAAGTGTGCCTGGTCTCTGGGCATCTCCCCTCCCATCATCCCTTCTAACTCTCCCTCTACCCACTCCACTAACTCCCTGACGGGGACCCCGCTGCTCCTCCTGTCTGCTACAATACTCCTCTCCCTGCAACTCCGCTCCCCTCCTCCCCTATCTCTCCCTGCCATCCTCAAACTACACACACTCACACACTCACTCCCAGTTCAATCACACACAATCACAACCAAACACTCAGCCTATCACACTGTAAAATTGAAATAAAATGTGTGAGGTGTTAGAAAAAAAAAGTGTTGTGTATTTTGTATATGTATGTATGCAATATGTGTGCAATATGTAAAAATAAGTGTAAGTAAATGTACAAGCTTACCCAAACAAAAATCCGACTTAACTAATTATTATGCTGCGCCTCTCTCACTACTCTTACTAATCCTAAACTCACTGTAGTGTGCTGTAGCTCAACGAACCATCCAAACACACTGAAGAAAATGACGGCTGCGCATGGGTTTATATATGACTTTTGAATAGCATAATTATGTTGCGCAATTTTAGATGGAGTCGCGGGTAATTTAAGTCTTAGCCAAATTTGCATAAAACTACACTTTATTGAGACTTTACTTGAACAAAACACTGGCGTAAGTACTTGTAACGACTAAAATGTGTATTTGCGCACTTTTCGGAACAACGCCAGTTTGTCCTACTTACACCACTTTAGCATCTGACGGCGCCGTATATTGGATAGCCCGATGTGCGAGGTGAAATTACGGGCGGCGCGGGTTCCCTCGCTTGCGCCGAAAACTACACCGTATATTGGATCGCACCCCATATGAGTAAGTTCAGAAGCAATTTTCATAGAAAGGGTGGTTGATTCATGAAATAAAGCTGGGTATGGTATGTATGGGATATGCAAAAGCCTATCCCAAGAATTAATTAATTGATTAATTAATTAATTTATTAAGTTTATGCTTCATAAAGAAATATGGACAGACTCTATGGTAATAAGGGTTAATGTAAGGACAGATTCAATCGTCATTTTCGTTCTTGTTTTAAAATTTCAGAAAAAGGAATCAAAATATACAAACATTCCAACCTAAAGAAATAATTCTGTAGGGCCACATTATGGTTTGGGATGAGTGAATATAACTGTTTTAATATTTGAATGGTAGAGCAAATGATCAACTTGAATTCACTGTACTGTCCAATCTTTTGATAAAACAAATGCATTGAAAAAAGTTACATAATTGTGACATATGTAACATCTGTAAATATTTAATAAAAATAAACATTCTGATATTAATACTGATAGTTTGGATGTGTTGCTTTAAACAGAATGTTATACATATTACCTTTAAAATATCAAACTGTAACATTTGTTTACAAAAACAAGTCATAAGCAAACATTCAACATTCATTTAAAATGTCAAATATATGTAGTTTTAATAAAAGTGCCAAATCATGTTCCTATGCTAAACTAATACAAACATTTCTTATGCCAATTAGATGGTTTCTCCTTCTTTTTCTTTACAAGTAAATCTACATTTCGTTTGTCCTTGCAAAAAAAAAGTCTATACATAGCCAAGGAATTTTCTGAAAACTACAGACCACACATCAATTTTTGCATGAACCCTACACGATGGACAAACCCTAATCTTGGATGGAATTTTACCTAGAGCATGCTGAGCTCAAGCTGAGAGATACAGTCCATTTAAATAGAGAAAAATAATGGCACTCATCAAGTCGACACAATATTTATTTAAAGGTTTAGACAATACGAGCAAATATTTTGCAGAGATCTTATTAATCTGGGAAAACTTAACATCTTCTGGTTAACATTTCACTTTTAAAGTGGTCCTTTAGTAAAAAAAAAAAAAAGATTTTTTTTTAATGCAGTCTGCAGAGGCTTAGATACAAGGTAATCACAGAGGTAAAAAGTATATTAATATAACTGTTGGTTATGTGAATCTGGGGAATGGGTAATAAAGGGATTATCTATCTTTTTAAACAATAACAATTCTAGTGTGGAATGTCCCTTTAAGTCACTAGATAAACATCTTTTAAAATCTCTCAAACCTCTGCTCTCTTTTATCTCCTCTTTTTCCTGCCCAGTCCAATCTATTTGTCCCTACAACTCAACTCGTACATCAGTTCTTGACAATTTGACCCCTCCTAAAATAGCTCAAAAATGACAAATATCCTCCGCCCTGGTATACTCTCTGATATGCTACATACACAGATGTTCTCACTCTGCTGAGCGACTTGGCAGAAAATCTTGGTGTTCAGCTGACACTACAAGTTCATCTTGAACACTTATTGTTCTGCCCTTAACCTTTATAAGTAGGATTACTTCTCTACACTTATCTTTTCTCTTCTTTCAAACTCAAAATGTCTGTTCTCCACTTTCAAAACCCTTCTTTGTCCACCATTTGAAACAAAATAATCTCTCAACCTACTACCAGTCTCCAACCCCCTCAATCTTTTGCAAATGTTCAAAACCCACAAGGCCACAAATTCAGCTTGTTTGCCCCTTTTTCTGCCCTTATATCCTCCTCTCACTAAATTTCCCCTCAATACCTTCCCCTCACAACTACTCCCCTCTCTGTCTCTTCCTCTTACACAATCCTCACACATATTTTCAATCTCCCCCTCCACATTGGTATATTTCCTTAAAGGGACATTATACACTCATTTTTTCTTTGCATAAATGTTTTGTAGATAATCTATTTATATAGCCCATAAAGTTTTTTTTTTTAATTAATGTATAGTTTTGCTTATTTTTAAATAACATTGCTCTGATTTTCAGACTCCTAACCAAGCCCCAAAGTTTTATGTGAATACGCTCGACTACCTACTCCAGCTTGCTCCTGTTTGTGTAAAGGGTCTTTTCATATGTAAAAGAAGGGGGAGGGGGGAGTGTCTTATTTGCCACTTGCAGTGGGCTTTCCAGCTACCTTTTCAACAGAGCTAAACTGACAGCTTCTAAGTAAGTTTTTAAACAATTTTATACTGAATTTTTATATCAGTATCTGTGCATCTTATTATTTATAGTAGTGTCTATTACATGCAGTTATATGAAAATGAGTGTATACTGTCCCTTTAAACAAGCACTAGTCACACCTATAAATCCTCAAAAAAACTTCTCTTGATCCAACCTCCACAATACCACCCTATTTCCCTACTCCCCTTTGCCTCAAAACTTCTGCAAAGGCTAGTAGTATATACACTTTCTCACAATTCCTTACATTAAACGCTCTCCTTAATCTAAGGCAATCAAGATTTTGTCCTTTACACCCCACAGAGTCACCAATCATTAAAGGGACACTGAACCCAATTTTTTTCTTCCGTGATTCAGATAGAGCATGCCATTTTAAGCAACTTTCTAATTTACTCCTATTATCAATTTTTTTTATTCTCTTGGTATCTTTATTTGAAATTCAAGAATGTAAGTTTAGATGCCGGCCCATTTTCGGTGAATAGCCTGGGTTATTCTTGCTGATTGGTGGATAAATTTATCCACCAATAAAAATGTGCTGTCCAAGGTGCTAAACCAAAAAAAGCTTAGATGCCTTCTTTTTCAAATAAAGATAGCAAGTGAACGAAGAAAAATTGATAATAGGAGTAAATTAGAAAGTTGCTTAAAATTGCATGCTCTATCTGAATCACAAAATAAAACATTTGGGTTCAGTGTCCCTTTAAGGTTACTACCTACAGCTAAATCAAAAGGCCACTTCTCTGATACTGTTGACCACCCTCTCTTGCTCCAAACCCTCCATCTCTTCTGCATTTGTGACACAGCCCTCTTGTGGTTCTAGACCTACCTGTCTTACTGTACCTTTAGTACAGCCTTCTCTGGCGCATTCTCTGCAACTTTACCACTTTCACAAGGCTCTGTCCTTGGTCCCCTTCTCTTCTCAAGCTATATATCATCCTTAGGTTACTTAAAGGGGCATTAAACCCAAATCTTTTCTTTCATAATTCAGACAGAGAATACAATTTTAAACAACATTACAATTTACTTCTATTATCTAACGAGCTTCATTCTTTATATATCTTTTGTTGAAGAAATAACAATGCACATGGGTGAGCCAATCACATGAGATATCTTTGTGCAGCCACCAATCAGCAGCTTCGGAGCCTATCTAGACATGCTTTCCAGCAAAGGATATCAAGAGAATGAAGCAAATTAGATAATAGAAGTAAATTGCAAAGTTTTTTTTTAAATTGCATGCTCTTTCTAAATCATGAAAGAAAAAAATGTGGGTTTCATGTCCTTTTAATAAAGTCCCACGGGTTTGAATATATTTTAAATGCTGACGACACCCCTTTCCTTGCTAACTCATGTCACTAACTGTTTTTCTAATATTTCATCCTGTTGTTCTCTCACTACTGCTAAATTACTAAATCTCTCCAAACTGAGCTCCTTATTTTCCCCCTTCTTCCAAAATCTCTACCTCCTAACTTTCTATAACTGTTGATAATAACTGTTGACAATAATATCATTAACCTAACCCTGCATGCCCTATGTCTTGGGGTCACACTGGACTCAGATCTTTCTTTCATTTCTCACATCCAGCCTTTGGCAAAATTCCTGCCGTTTCACCATAAAAAAATCTAGGAAATTCACCACTTTCTCATATAAGATTTGAATCCACTCTCTCATCCTTTCCACCATGACTATAGCAACTCCACCCTTTTCTGGTCTACCTAGCTGACATCTATCTCCTTTACAATCCATAATGAATGCCTCTGCTAGGCTGATCTTCCTTACACGTTGCTCCTCTCTGCAATCCCTTCACTGGTTTCCTGTAGTCACCAGAATAAAACACAAAATCCTGACTCAATAAAAGTGCCCCTCCTTATATCTTAGACCCCGTCTTCAGATACTCTCCTTCCCGTCCCCGTTGCTTTCCTCTCTTGTTACCTCCTCACACTCCCGTCTACAAGACTTCTCCAGACTGGCCTCTATTCTGTGAAACTCTCTGCCACTCTCCCTTAGTTTTCAACATTTCAAGCCCTCCTTAAAGATTCTACTGTTCAGGGATCATGGATGCATACACTATACGCTAACCTTTCCTTACCGCAGTTCCTCTCCTCCTTTGTCATCCCCTTGAACCCCCTTAGCATATAAGACTATGAGCCCAGCTGTTTTGTATATAACCGTCATGAGAGCTGATTTAGAGCAGTGTAACTCTTGGTAGGGCCTTCTACCCATTTGTCTCCTATAAATGCTACTTTTGCATATTATACCTATGTTTATAGAGTTGCAGTATCTGTATGTATGCTACAAATAACTGATAAAAATAATAACATTGTGTTCACTGTTGAATATATTGTTCAGGTGTGGGAAATGAACTCACAAAGCTTTCGCTCACAACGTTACAATTCTATACAAGCAGTGGATTTGACATTTATACTGTGGTAGGAAAATATAAACTATATAATATCGAAACACAAGCACTTGTCTATGTAGAAATCACACTTATAATAATAATAATGCACGATTCAATTTACTATAAAAAAAACGATTCATTTAAAGGGACACTAAAGTCAGGATAAAACTGTTATGATTCAGATAGAGCATGCAATTTTAAAAAAAAAACAAAAAAAAAACTTTCCAGTTTACTTCCGTTATCGAATTATATGCACACTTTCTGAGTCACCAAATTCTACTGACCATGTGCAAGAGTTCAGTATCATGTGATAAAGGGGGAATGGAAATAGAGGTAACTTTTTGTCAATAAAGTTACTGCTTTTTTAAAATTCAGAGTGTTCAAATGTTAATGCATTTTATTTTTATTATTCATTTGTTGATTATGTCATTCTACTGTATGTAAAGGGTTATAATAATTGAAAAATGACATACAGTAAGCTCATAAGATCATGTCCTTTTAAGACTATCGACCCTATACTTCTGTGTGTTTAACCCCGGCGGTTAATCCAATCAGCAGTGTTAGTGGCTCTAACAAATTTTTTGACTATTATGGCTCTTTAATAGCAAATAACTGCTTGACCCATTTACTGTGTCAGATTTCAATCAATCAATCAATCCATTTTGAATCCTAAGCATTTTTACGGCACAGGCTTGCTGTATTTATCTTTGCTGGTTAGGTCTTCTATTTCTCTAATCAGAATGCTGTTTAGTGCTCGTCTTTTTCAGCAGGTCTTTAAACACGTGGCACCATTTCAGGCTAGTGGTTTATTTCAGAGATAGAGTAAATTAAATTTTACAGGTTTTTTTCTATTTGGATATTTTTCTTTATATGTAAATCTGAACTTTGAGCATATTGGTTCATTATTGTTCTTGGTTCTTTATTTTTAGTTCTTACATCATTAGTAAATGATATTATTTCTCTAGAGTCTAGACAGATTACACCTGTGCTATAGTCATTTATTTATTTTTATAAATATTTCCTTTTATTACACACATCTCAACTTTAATAAATGTGCTTGATCTACTGCTGAGATACTGGGATACTGTTCCCTGATAGTATAAACAGACAAGAAAAGATAGCTGGAATCTGTGTGAGTAATCAGTTGGCATTTTCACCAGCACTGATTAATGTGATGCTAAATCACTTCTTTTTCCTTTTTTTTTGAGGTTTGTTCGCGTAAGGATTGAAGAATCCAGTTTATTGAGAGTTATATGCATTTGAACTACATCATTTTTTCTTTAGTTGCATTGTTTTCAGTGAGAATTGGCATCAATAGCTAATCTGGTAGTGTTAGAATTTTAGAACCCAATAAAAAAAAATCAATTTGCTTTACAGAATATTCCTAATCCAAACACACATATATACACACACACACACACACACACACAAACATATATATATATATATATATATATATATATATATATATATATATATATATATAAAAATAATTTTTTGTAAATGGAAACATTTGCTAAGTTCCTAAAAGTATATTGGAGTGCCCTTCTGAGCAATTCAAATACTCAGTTATTTTGTAATAATATATTTGCATTTGCCTTATAATGTCCATCATATGTAAATTGGTAACATTTATTTCCGCTTATCATGATGCTTATCAGTTTTCCTAAGAAAGACCATCAAATATTCGTAACAAACACTTTTACGTAATTGTGAATTAATATGTGATTTTGTGTAAATGTTATTGTTTAAACTTTCACCTCTATCTTTGGGCGGTTCTGTCTGTGCTATCCTATAAAACAGCACACTTGAAGTCTGTGTAATATGCCATGAGGAAGCCCCGTCTATTCCTATGTGACAAGGGGGTGAAACGCGAATCGGCTATTGGCTGACCAGACCCATGTGACTTTCCACACTGACGGAGTTAGCGATCGAGCAGAGCAGAACCTGACAAGCGGCAATTTTGAAAGCTGAAGGATTTGTCAACATCTTCTACAGCCAAGCCGTTGACTAAGAGGGCTCTTTCATGTGCACAACATATCTGAGAAAAGTACGTAAGCAAGTAATTCTGTAGAGGAGGAGAAGGGAAACGAATTAAAATTTCCAATCCATCTGAAGCACTGATTTCCCGGCACCAAAGGCTGGATGATTGTGTAAAGCTGACATGGAAAGGTGCAGTCGACAGAGGGGTACAGTATAACAGCTTAAAAGTATCCTCCTGTGCCTATTCCGCTTATGCTTGCTATCTTTGCTTACTACGTAACTGACTGTATGGCCGCACATATCTATAGGTGCATTTCCACTAATATGCTAACTACTTGAATTAACTTGCTGCCCTGTGTTAATATCCCAACCTGGCTTGGTGAACTTTTCCAACAAACTAACACAAGACGCTGCTTGGCCTTAATTGCATGCATGCTTTCACTCTGCTCTATTCTTAGCTCACAGCAAGAAACTACGATAAAATAATGGAATAACGATACAATAACGGAGCACTTGTAACAAAGTGTCTAATAATACAAGAACTGTTTTTTCTTGCAGTAAAACATTTAAGCTACTCCAATGTTAATTTTCATGAAAAGTGATGCATAAACTACTGGCATCTTTCTCTTGCTATATAAAAGCTGGTCGATTCAGGACCTGCATTGAATATGTAGACAAGTGTTAAAGCATTATTATTATGTAATGTATATTGAGCAATTAACTTGTTTTACAATATATGCAATTGTCTAATGCCATGTCTACTTAGAAAAGGTATATAGAAAAGTTGGGTTCAGTTTACTAAAACCGCAAAAGGTCTGACGACTTACATAGAGTATTTTTACTCTTATCCATTTCTAACTTTAATGGCTCACGTCTTTGGTATTAACATCTGTTGAAGTGTGGTAGTCATAGGGACCGGTCCTTTTTATGTTCTAGGAGGAATTCTGGAAGATATTTTAATAACTCACTGTATATGTATTTAGTGTGTTGAATAAATTCATATAATCAAGTAATGCTCAAAGTCTCCTAAGTACTTGGACACATAATCAACCCACACGTTTTGATATTATATCATGAGAGTGCTATTAAATCTACCATTATTAAAAGAGTGCTGAAATCCCAGTCTTTTTAAAGGGATATTATTGTATATCACTTTGTCTTCTTAAATAAATAAAAGTTATATAAAGTTATATATATATATATATATATATATATATATATATATACACATACACACACATATATATATATACACACACATATATATATATATATACACATACACACACATATATATATATATATATATATATATATATACACACACACACATATATATATATATACATACACACACATACAGACACATATATATATATATATATATATATACACACACATATTGTACATTACTAGTATAACCATAGCTGAGTTTACATTATGTATATATTTACACATTTTTAAGAATTATTTTTTGGAATTAACTAACTGAATGACAGAACTGAGAGAATACTTCCAAATGACAGATGAAGGGTGAGTGCCAACTTTTGAGCTGGAAACAGTGAGGCAGAAAGTGGGAAAAACAAAAATTATGTTTAAAAGGACCACAAGACTTCCAAGTTACCTCCCCAGTTAGGAATTATTCAAAACTACTTATGATCATAGTAAGACTTTGGAGTCAGAAATTAAGTCTATGGGGCATATTTATCAAGCTCCGTACGAAGGCGGCAGACAGACATCGCCAGAAATCAACCCGATCGGGTTGATTGACAGCCCCTGCTAGCAGTCGATTGGCCGTGAATCTGCAGGGGGGCGGCATTGCACCAGCAGTTCACAAGAACTGCTGGTGCAACGATAAATGCTGATAGCTTATGCTTTCGGAATTTATCAATGTGCAGCGGACATGATCCTCAATATAGGATCATGTCCGCTCGCACTATGATAATTAGGCCGCTATATCAGAAAGCTCTCAATATGGATGTGAGCTAATCACGACTGATGTTACTGGCAATTACTATAATACTGGTGGGATATGGCTGATCTGCTGGATGGCAATTACTGGAATTCAGGTGGAATCGCTTTGTGCGCAGGAAAATTATTAGAATGAAAAATAATTAATATTTAATAAAAATAAAGAAGATGAAGGGGAGGAAGACAAACAGTGATGTAAGTCCATCTGAAGGAATTAGGAAAACTACTACAAAGAGACAGGAAAAGGGAAGAAAATAAATGAAATATAAGAAAGATTTTTTTTTTTTAAGATTTTCTTTTTTATATATATTTTAATTCCACTATTTCAAGCCAAGACTATACCAACCTCTGCTGGCTTTAGAATGGAAGCATCTTCCTCTGAGCAGCGCGCCGGGCGGGAGGAGTTAAAAATACAATCTAGCTGCGCAAGTTGTGCAGCACTACGCGACGTGCGTAGGGGGATTGTAATTTAACTCCTCCGTCGGTTTTCACTGATGTTCAGCCAGGCACTGTAGGGAGTTGCGGCGAGATGGGGCTGATACCATCAGAGGAGGTTAATTCCTGCTTGATGGTGTCACGGACCACCAAAATCTTCTCGCGGACCACAGACCACCGTTTGGCAACCACTATCTGAATAATGAGAGAAAAAATTTGGGTTTGGTGCCCCTTTAACTGGAACTGCAAAACGATGGGCTCCATTTATGCAGATGCAGCTTTAGAGAGCCTTTGGTGCAGGCTTACATGAGTGAGCAGGCAGCCGATAGGTAAGAAGCAGCATTTGCTAAATGTGACCAATTGTATTTTACATAATATGTCCATGGCTAATCTTGTCTGCAGACTCCGACATGGCGTGGCCCCTTCAAATACAGCAAGTGGTGGGTGGAGTTTAACATATTGTTTGCTGCAATAGTCAATTTGTTTTAAAAATGTTTAGACTCTTCTATGTTATTCTGTAAATAAAAGGGGCGAGATTACATATGCGGTGTCAGGTGCAAAACCCGGTGTCGGATCGAGCGATTACTTATACGGTGCTGCATACAAGTTAGGGGCGTAGATAACCTGTCGTCAGCTATTTTTTCTCCCATTAACTAACATTGAACCGGCGTCGCAAGTCGGTATCACATATTCAGCGCAAGGACTTATGCGGCAAGAATGGAGAAATTTTACTCCATTTTCACCTTGCCACACATAGGCAGACGCAGCAAGTCTTGCACTGAGTATGGAAGCCTTAACAAACACCTAACACATGCACAATATCAACCCCTAATCCGCCATCCCCCCACCGCAATATTTTTTTTTTATTAACTTCTAAACCGCTAACCCCCCAACGCAATCTACCTATTAACCCCTAATCCGCCAACTACCACATTGCAAACTACCTAATAAATTTATTAACCCCTAATCTGTCAACCCCCCACAACGCAAAGTACCTAAGTATTTACACCTAAACCGCCAATCCCCCACAACACAATCTACCTAATTAAACTATTAACCCCTAATCCGCCAACCCCCCACAACGCAAAGTACCTAAGTATTTACACCTAAAACGCCAATCCCCCACAACATAATCTACCTAATTACACTATTAACCCCTAATCCGCCAAGCCCCCACAACGCAAAGTATTAATCTAATAACTATGCCCCCTAACCTAACACCCTCTAAATTAAAGGGACACTGTACCCAAAAAATTTCTTTCGTGATTCAGATAGAGCATGCAATTTTAACCCCTTAAGGACAAGGCCATTTTTCAATTTCTTTCCCTTAAGGACCAGGGCTATTTTTACATTTCTGCGGTGTTTGTGTTTAGCTGCAATTTTCCTCTTACTCATTTACTGTACCCACACATATTATATACCATTTTTCTCGCCATTAAATGGACTTTCTAAAGATACCATTATTTTCATCATATCTTATAATTTACCATAAAAATATTTATAAAATATGATGAAAAAATGGAAAAAAACACACTTTTTCTAACTTTGAACCCCAAAATCTGTTGCACATCTACAACCTCCAAACAACACCCATGCTAAATAGTTTCTAAATTTTGTCCTGAGTTTAGAAATACCCAATGTTTACATGTTATTTGCTTTTTATGCAAATTATAGTGCAATAAGTATTTAGTAGCACTTCGCTATTTCCAAAAAATTTTTTTTTCAAAATTAGCGATAGTTACATTGGAACACTGATATCTGTCTGGAATCCCTGAATATCCCTTGACATGTATATATTTTTTTAGTAGACCCAAAGTATTGATCTAGGCCCAGCAGAAAGGAAAGAGAAAGCGCACATCCGATTCAAGGTAGGAGTACTTTATTCAGGAGCAACACACGCTAGTAATGAACTTACTAGAGATAAGTTAAAAAACAGCAGTGTACAATATAAAATACAGCTTCACCAGAACCGAAGGCAGCGGGAGATCCAGGGCGTCCAAATGAAAATCTTCAAACGATACCCGGCAAAGAAAGTGATCTTTACACCAATCGAATGCGTCCTTGGGCCGCCTAACGTCTGTGTCTACGGATCCTCTGAACAGCCACAATACCTCTACGCGTTTCGCCGGCGACACCCTGGCTTTTTCAAGAGTAATAGGCTGTAGTAATGTCAGTCCTTTTATACCTAGTAGCAATGTTCCGATTGGTCCATGGAAACAACACATACAAATGGAAGGTAAGTTTAACAGGCTAAGCTGACACAGAAAAATTGATAAAATCATGGATATTTCTAATTACACAGTGAGAAAACCTAATCAATAAATAAATAACCAATCAGCAAGTGCATAAAATATAACACACATATATAAAATATCAGCAATATTAATATATACAGACATGTTTACAAGTAAAAAATTCATAATTACGTTAAAAAGTCTATATTAAAACTGTAAATACAGGCACGAGAAACAATTCATAAAAAGGAATTAATAATATTCTACACTCCTAGTTATATGAATGGACCATATCTTTAGTATTTAAAAGCTATATAGATTTAAATAGAAATTAAATTTGAATGATTCATAAAAGTTAATAATACACTAAATACTTCTTTTCTATCTAAAAACCAATGTTGTTAAAGAAACGCTTGAACATCCAGATCTATATTTAAACCAAGGGATGTGAGGCTTTTAAGTCTATATATCCACTCAGTTTCTTTTCTCCTTAGATGGAGTAACCTGTTGGTGGTACCTGGTGGGACCCAATCTATTATTTGTATACTTAAGCCCTTAGTATCACTGCCATGTACATTGGTAAAATGTACAGGTACACTATGTTTATCGAAATTTATTTTAATATTATTATTATAATATTATATAAGTGTTCGCTGAATCTCTTAGATGTTTTTCTTTTTGTGCCACCAATGTAAATGTGGTTACACTTACAGGAGAGCAAATATACTGTATAGGTTGTTTGGCAGTTGCATCTTTGGTATATTTCATGCCACCATTTCACCGCCAAATGCGATCAAATAAAAAAAAATTGTTCACTTTTTCACAAACTTTTTCACAAATATTAGGTTTCTCACTGAAATTATTTACAAACAACTTGTGCAATTATGGCACAAATGGTTGTAAATGCTTCTCTGGGATCCCCTTTGTTCAGAAATAGCAGACATATATGGCTTTGGCGTTGCTTCTTGGTAATTAGAAGGCCGCTAAATGCCGCTGTGCACCACATTTGTATTAGGCCCAGCAGTGAAGGGGTTAATTAGGTCGCTTGTAGGGAGCTTGTAGGGTTAATTTTAGCTTTAGTGTAGTGTAGTAGACAACCCAAAGTATTGATCTAGGCCAATTTTGATATATTTCATGCCACCATTTCACCGCCAAATGCGGTCAAATAAAAATTTTTTTTCACTTTTTCACTAACTTTGGGTTTCTCACTGAAATTATTTACAAACAGCTTGTGCAATTATGGCACAAATGGTTGTAAATGTTCTCTGGGATCCCCTATGTTCATAAATAGCAGACATATATGGCTTTGGCATTGCTTTTTGGTAATTAGAAGGCTGCTAAATGCTGCTGCGCACCAAACTTGTATTATACCCAGCAGTGACGGGGTTAATTAGGTAGCTTGTAGGGAGCTTGAAGGGTTAATATTAGCTTTAGTGTAGAAATCAGTCTCCCACCTGACACATCCCACCCCCTGATCCCTCCCAAACAGCTCTCTTCCCTCCCCCACCCCACAATTGTCCCCGCCATTTTAAGTATAGGCAGAAAGTCTGCCAGTACTAAAATAAAAGTTTTATTTCATTTTTTTTCCATTATTTAAAAAAAACAAAAAACAAAACATATTCTGCTGTGTAGGATCCCCCCTTCGCCCCCAACCTGCCTGATCCCCCCCAAGGAGCTCTCTAACCCTCCCCCCACTAACTATTAGCCACCATTTTGGGTACTGGCAGCTGTCTGCCAGTACCCACTTTGCAAAATAACTTTATTTTTATTTTATAAACCTAACTTTTTCTGCAGTGTAGCTGCCCCCCTCCATACCCTACACCCTCCCCCTCCCAGATCATTCCCAGATCACCCCTCCTCTGCACCCACCACCCTCTCTCAGCAAAAACAAAATCCCCAGCAACAAGTTCAGCAACTGCATTAGATCGCGGGTGTGCGCGCACCTGCCCCTCACCTCCAGCGCACGCTCCCGCGCGCACCCGGCACAGAGGACAACCGGAAGGAAGTTCCCAAGTGATGGGCTGCCCACCCACCTCCCCTTCAATAGCTCCCACCCACCAACGATCGGCACCATCACTAGCCGATGCAGAGAGGGCCACATAGTGGCTCTCTCTGCATCGGTGTGCCTAAAAAGGTATTACAGTGATGCCTCAATATCGAGGCATCACTGCAATACCTTGAAAGCGGCTGGAAGCGATCAGGATCGCTTCCAGCCGCTTGAAACCCTTAACGACGTACAGGGTACGTCTCTGGTCTTTAAAGACCAGCTTGTGTAAGACGTACCCTGTACGACATGCGTTGTTAAGGGGTTAAGCAACTTTCTAATTTACTCCTATTATCAAATGTTCTTTATTCTCTTAGTATCTTTATTTGAAATGCAAAAATGTAAGTTTAGATGCCGGCCCATTTTTGGTGAACAACCTAGGTTGTCCTTGCTGATTGGTGGATAAATTCATCCACCAATCAAAAACTGCTGTCCGGAGTGCTGAACCAAGAAAAAAGCTTAGATGCCTTCTTTTTCATATAAAGATAGCAAGAGAACGAAGAAAGATGATAATAGGAGTAAATTAGAAAGTTGCTTAAAATTGCATGCTCTAACTGAATCACAAAATATTTTTTTTGGGTACAGTGTCCCTTTAAGCCCAATTCAGACAATATGATGTAAGCATCTCTCATCCTATTGGCTGATTTTAAATTTTTAGCCAATAGGAATGCACAGCGCACGCTATACCTATCTAGATATCTCTTCAACACAGAATAACATAAGAACAAAGAAAATTTGATAATAGAAGTAATGTGTTAAACAGTTTGTGCAACTGCTGTAATAAATTATTCAGTATAGGAGGTTTGCCTGAAGTCCATCATTAAAGGGCCACTAAACCCAAACATTTTCTTTCATGATTCAGATAGAGAATAGAAATTTAAACAACATTACAATTTACTTCCATTATTTATTTTGCTTAATTTTTTAAATATCCTCAGTTGAAGAAAAAGCAATGCACATGGTGAGCCAATCACACGATGCTTCTATGTGCAGCAACCAATCAGCAGCTAGTGAGCATATCTAGATATGCTTTTCATCAAAGAATATCAAGAGAATAAAACAAATTAGATAATATAAGTAAATTAGAAATATGTTTAAAATTGCATACTCTTTCTAAATCATAAAAGAAAAAATGTGGGTGGCATGTCCCTTTAACATAATCATTTCCTGAGTAACAATATTACCATATTAATTCATGTCATATATTGATTAAGCTATTTGCCTTTGTAATATAAAAAATAGTATTGATTGAACTGTATATAACATGAATAATTGGTCAGACCTAGTAAACAAGCTTGTATTCAGGAAGATAATCTCTTAAAATTGAAGGGACATGACACATTTTCCCTCATAATTCAGATAGAGCAAACAATTTAAAAGAACAACTGATTTCTAATATCAAATTTACTTTTTCCTTTTGTTATCATTTGTTTAAAAGCGGATAGGTAGACTCAGGAGCTTTTAAATGTTTGGAGCACTATATGTCAGCAGTTTTGCAAAAATACTTTTAACAATGTTATAGATTTGCAAGATCGCAGATGACAGCAGTGTTTGCTGCTATGTAGTGCTCAAGACGCATGCTCGCTGCCTACCTAGGTATGCTCTTCAACAAAGAATATCAAGGGAACAACACAAACTTGATAATAGAAGTAGACTGGTAACTTTTAAAAAAAAAAACTGTATGTCCGAATTACAAACATAAGTTTGGGTTTCATGTACCTTTAAAAGTTTATATTTAAATACCTTGGCCCTATTTTAAGCCATCAGAATTTTGGTGAGAGAACATTATATGATGACTGGGGTCCTATCAATCTCAACACCCACCTTTGGAACTGGCAAAAGCAGTTGAATTAAAGGGATATGAAAAACATTTTTTTTTCTTTCATGGATCAGATAGAACACATGATTTTAAATAACTTTCTAATGTACTTCTATTATCACGTTTGCTTCATTCTCTTGGCATCTTTTGTTGAAAAGCAGGGACGTATGCTTAGGAGCCGGCCCATTTCTGGAAAACTATATGGTAGCAGTTTTACAAGAATGGTATCCATTTGCATGTACAATAGATGGCATCACCATTTCCTGCTACCTAAGTATCTCTTCAACACAGAGTATCATGGAAACTAAGCAGTTTGATAATCAAAGTAAGTTGGAAACTTTTTTAAAATGCTATGATCTGTCTGATTCATAAAATACATTTTTTGGGTTTCATATCCCTTTAAGTAAATGATCTTTGGGAAAATTAATTAAAACATTAAAAACTATGAGAAACAGGCATTTCCTAGGCTTCTCAAGGGCGTTTATCATATGGGTTTTCATTAAACTTAATGGGAGCAAAAGACCACTTTAAGTAATTTTTTTTTTTTTTACATTTTGTTTTCTAGGTTTTATCTAAAAGAGGAAAATAATATTTATCTCCTAAATAAACCAACATTTTCTTTTCAGGTCATCTACTGTTCATGCAAATATACATTGTACCATTCTCACAAAACTGTTGCCATATAGTAGCCCAGACATGTGCACACCCCTGAGCTTAACTACATGCCTTTCAACAAAGGATACCAGGAGAATTAGGTACATTTGATAATAGAAGTAAATTGGAAAGTTTTTTTTCATGAATCATGAAAGAAAAAAAAATGGGTTTAATGTTCTTTTAAAGGGACATGAAACACAATTTTATTCTTTCATAGCTCCAAAAAGAGCATGAGATTTAAAACAACTTTCCAATTTACTTCATTTTTTTTATTTGTTTTGTTTTCTTGTTATCCTGTGTTGGAAATGATTCCTAGGTAGGCTCAGGAGCTGCTGATTGGTGCCTGCACATATATGCCTCATGCTATTGGCTCACCCAAAGTTCAGCTAGCGCACAGTAGTGCATTGCTGCGTCTTCAACAAAGAATACCAAGAGAATTAAGCAAATTAGATAATAGAAGTTGTTCAAAATTGTGGTTAAAATTATATTTGTATTTTTTTAATTAAACCAGGAAACTGCTTATCAACACATGGAACAGGCGTGTTCAAATGTGTAACAATTTCATACATCCCAAATGGAACATCTATGTTCAGCCCATTTAACCCCTTAATGACCGAGGATGTGCAGGGTACGTCCTCAGAAAACAGGCAGTTAACGCCTGAGGACGTACCCTGCACGTCCTCGGTGTGGAAAGCAGCTGGAAGCGATCCTGCTCGCTTCCAGCTGCTTTCCGGTTATTGCAGTGATGCCTCGATATGGAGGCATCCTGCAATAACCTTTTACGGCCATCCGATGCAGAGACAGCCACTCTGTGGCCCTCTCTGCACCGGACATCGATGGCCGGTATCGTTGGTGGGTGGGAGCCGGTGTGGGAGGTGGGTGGCGGCCATCGATGGCCCTGTTCATGTGGAGGGGGGCGGGATCGTGGGCGGGGAAGTCCGGGGGAGCGCACGGGCGTGCGCACGTGCACGGGGGACGGGGGCGGGCGCGTGCACGAGGAGGGAGCGGGTGGGAACCGCTACACTACAGAAAAAATGTGTCCCAAAACAAAATAAAAGTGGGACATTTAATGTAAAAAAACCCCCCCTTAGGTGTCATTTAGATTGTGGGGGTTGGTCCGTGGGGGGGGGGAGGGAGCTACACTACAGAAAAAATAAAAAAAAAATAAAAAAATAAACATTTGATTGTGCAAACTGGGTACTGGCAGACAGCTGCCAGTACCCAAGATGGCCCCCAATAAGGCTGATGGGAAGGCTTAGAGAGCTGTTTTGGGGGGGGATCAGGGAGGTTGGGGGTTAAGGGGGGATCCTAAACACAGCATATGTAAATATGCTTTTTTTTTCTTTAAAAAAAAAAAACAAAACAAAAAAAACTTTTATTTTAGTACTGGCAGTACTTAATATGGCGGGGACAATTGTGAGGTGGGGGAGGGGAGGGAAGGGAGCTGTTTGGGAGGGATCAGGGGGTGGGATGTGTCAGGTGGGAGGCTGATCTCTACACTAAAGCTAAAATTAACCCTGCAAGCTCCCTACAAACTACCTAATTAACCCCTTCACTGCAAGCCATAATACACGTGTGATGCGCAGCAGCATTTAGCGACTTTCTAATTACCAAAAAGCAACGCCAAAGTCATATATGTCTGCTATTTCTGAACAAAGGGCATCCCAGAGAAGCATTTACAACCATTTGTGCCATAATTGCACAAGCTGTTTGTAAATAATTTCAGTGAGAAACCTAAAATTGTGAAAAAATTAACGTTTTTTTTAATTTGATCGCATTTGGCGGTGAAATGATGGCATGAAATATACCAAAATGGGCCTAGATCAATACTTGGGGTTGTCTACTACACTACACTAAAGCTAAAATTAACCCTAGAAGCTCCCTACATGCTCCCTAATTAACCCCTTCACTGCTGGGCATAATACACGTATTGTGCGCAGTGGCATTTAGCAGCCTTCTAATTACCAAAAAGCAAAGCCAAAGCCATATATGTCTGCTATTTCTGAACAAAGGGGATCCCAGAGAAGCATTTACAACCATTTATGCTATAATTGCATAAGTTGTTTGTAAATAATTTCAGTGAGAAACCTAAAGTTTGTGAAAAAATTTGTGAAAAAGTGAACAATTTTTTTTATTTGATCGCATTTGGCGGTAAAATAGTGGAATGAAATATACCAAAATGGGCCTAGATCAATACTTTGGGATGTCTTCGAAAAAAAAATATATACATGTCAATGGATATTCAGGGATTCCTGAAAGATATTAGTGTCCCAATGTAACTAGCGCTAATTTTGAAAAAAGTGGTTTGGAAATAGCAAAGTGCTACTTGTATTTATGGCCCTATAACTTGCAAAAAAAAGCAAAGAACATGTAAACATTGGGTATTTCTAAACTCAGGACAAAATTTAGAAACTATTTAGCATGGGTGTTTTTTGGTGGTTATAGATGTGTAACAGATTTTGGGGGTCAAAGTTAGAAAAAGTGTGTTTTTTTCCATTTTTTCCTCATATTTTATAATGTTTTTTTTATAGTAAATTATAAGATATGATGAAAATAATGGTATCTTTTGAAAGTCCATTTAATGGCGAGAAAAACGGTAAATGAGTAAGAGGAAAATTACAGCTAAACACAAACACAGCAAAAATGTAAAAATAGCCTTGGTCCCAAACGGACAGAAAATGGAAAAGTGCTGCGGTCATTAAGGGGTTAAAGAAACAAACACAATTACGCTTTGTATTTTGTACTTATAAATATGAATTCCTATGTGTTTTTTGCCCATCCAGTGTACTTAAATTATGATTTACGCTGTGCATATTTAATACGATTTAATCCTGTGTAATTTACATACAAATTTTACATTTTTAATAAAATACGATTTTTGTTGAACAATTTTGTTAAGATTTTTGATGCACCTTAACAATACATTTTTTTCCTGAGTTTCTTGTGTATAAATTGTTTATTTGTTTTGTATGGTTTTTAAAGTTAAGATTTCCATTGTGCACTTTTGTAATGTATACAAAAAAGTGTTTGAGAGAGCCTAATATAGCTTAAACCAAAAATGAATTGGATATTTAAAATGTTACGTACACATAAAAGTATAAGTAAAAGTATAAATTTTATTTAATACCAAATTCAGACAAATGTAAAACGTTTATAAAATATATATTTAGAAGTTCTAAATATTGTCCCTGGCTCCTCAACTCAATTCCTAGATCACTTTGCTGCCTGGCTACCTTATTTCCTTTCCTCAGACACCCCTGCCCTCATTCTTGGCGACTTCAACATCCCTCTTGACAATCCCACTACCTCCTCTGCAAAGCAACTTCTGCAACTCATTTCCTCTTTCGGTCTGTTAGAATGGACTGACTCTCCCACTCACAAAGATGGTCACTCCCTTGATCTGATCTTTAGCTTTCGATGCACTATTTCAAACTTCAGAAACTCCCCTTTTCCTCTTTCTGACTATCATCTCCACACTTGCAACATCTCATCCCTCCCTACAATTTTCCCTCCTTCTACCCCTCACACCAAACTTCATAGAAGCATTATGTCATTAGATCAGCAACAGCTCGCTAGTTCTCTCGAACCTCCCCTCTCATCCATCTCCTCCTTTTCCTGCCCTATCTATCTCTCACTATAATTCCACCCTTACATCGGTCCTTGACAATCTAGCCCCTCTTACCATAACTCGGAAATCACACACTCACCCTCAGCCCTGGCACACTCCTCTGACACGGTGCCTACACAGATGTTCCCGTACTGCTGAGCGGCACTAGAGAAAATCTCAGAGTTCAGCTAACATTCTTCACTACAAGTTCATCTTGAACTCCTATTACACTGCCCTTAATATTCATAAGCAACTTTACTTCTCTACTCTTTCTTCAAACCCAAAACATCTGTTCTCTACTTTCAATACTCTTCTCTGCCCACCCCCAGCTCCTAATACAACTTCTCTCTCAGCTCAAGATTTTGCCAGCCACTTCAAAAAAATGTATTCCAAACAAAATCAGCTCCCAACATACTTCCAGTCTCTCACCTTCTCAAAAGCTTGCAATTAACCAAAACCCACATACCCATATATTTAGCTCTTTTGCCCCTGTTACTGAGGAAGAAGTTTCACTTATACTGTGCTCTCAACTCAATACCTGTCACCTCGACCCCATCCCCTCACAGCTACTCCCCTCCCTCTCTTCTACACTTACCTATATACTCACACACTTTTCAACCTCTCCCTCAGCACTGATATATTTATCTTATCTCTAAAACATGCACTGGTCACACCCATCCTCAAAAAACCTTCTCTCAATCCAATCTCCCCTCCCAACTACCGCCCTATTTCCCTACTTCCTCTTGCCTCAAAGCTTCTTAAAAAAAGCTGGTAAATGGACGCCTATCCAAGTTCCTTACATTAAACTCCCTCCTTGACCCACTGCAATCTGGATTTTACCTCATCACTCCACAGAGACAGCAATCGTAAGGGTTACCAATGACCTACTTGCAGCAAAATCCAAAGGCCACTTCTCTCTCCTTATCCACCTTGATCTGTCTGCAGCCTTTGATACTGTCGACCACCCTCTTTTGCTCAAAACTCTCCAATCCTTTGACATTTGTGACACAGCCCTCTCGTGGTTCTCTTCCTACCTGTCTAACCATACCTTTAGTGTAGCCTTCTCTGGGGCTTCCTCTGCCCCGTCACCACTTTCTGATGGGGTACCGCAAGGCTCTGTCCTCGGTTCCCTTCTCTTCTCAATCTACACATCATCATTAGGTTCCGTAATAAAGTCCCATAGGTTTCAATATCATTTGTATGACGACGACACCCAAATCTATCTCTCTGTACCAGACCTATCTCCTTCCTTGCTAACCCGTGTCAATAACTGTCTTTCTCACATCTCTTCCTGGATGTACTCTCACTACCTTAAGCTAAATCTATCCAAAACTGAGCTACTTATTTTCCCTTCTTCTTCTAAAATCTTCTACCCCCCATCTCTCTCCATCATTACCTCTACCCTGCATGCCCGATGTCTTAGGTTCACATTTGACTCAGATCTTTGTTTCACTCCTCACATTCAGTCCTTGGCTAAAGCCTGTCACTTCCACCTTAAAAACATCTCTAAAGTTAGACATTTCCTTACACAAGACACAACTAAGATTTGAATCCATTCTCTCATCTTTTCCCGCCTTGACTACTCCGTCCTCTCTGGTCTCCCTAGCTGCCGCCTAGCTCCTTTACAATCCATAATGAATGACTCTGCCAGGCTCATCTTCCTTACATGTCACTCTTCATCTGCTGCGCCTCTCTGCCAATCCTTTTACTGGCTTCCTCTTGCCTCCAGGATTAAACACAAAATTCTGACTCTGACATGCAAGGCCCTTAATTGCACTGCTCCCCCTTATACCTCAGACCTTGTCTTCAGATACTCTCCCTCCCATCCCCTTCGCTCTGTTCACGACCTCTTACTCTCCTCCTCTCTTGTTACCTCCTCACATTTCCGTTTACAGGACTTCTCCAGACTGGCTTCCATATTGTGGAACTCTCTGCTTCGCTCCACAAGACTCTCCTCTAGTTTTGAAGGGTTCAAGCCCTCCCTAAAGATTCTACTATTCAGGGATGCATAAAACCTACACTAACCTTTCCTAATACCAGTTCCTCTAGTACATTACTATCCGCCATGAACCTCCTTATCATGTAAGCCTAAGAGTCCAACTGTTTGCAGATCACCTTCATAAGAGCTGACTGCAACAGTGTGACTCTTAGCAGGGCCCTCTACTTATTTATCCCCATAACTGATACCTTGTATACCGCCTATGTTTATAGCGTTGCGGAATCTGTTGGCGCTCTACAAATAACAGATAATAATAATAAAGATACTAAAAGCACCACATAAAAGGTTTTGCCTATTTTCAACAAGAATATTTTTTTTCTTTGCAATAAAACGCAATGAATGTGTTTAATCAGTAGTATACTTAATTTCTTTCAACTCTCCAATATTGATTTTTTTTTTAGGAATAGGGTTCAGGAAAATGATGACACATTTACACAGTCAGATGAGGAGGAGAAAGCTTTCAGAGTACTTACAGTAAAGTGTTAATAAATATTTCACATTCCAATGTTCTGCACATAGGGGAATATGTTCTAAGAATTTATAAATAGATATTTATATATATATATATATATATATATATATATATATACATACACAGTATATATATGTATAGATATATAGTATCAAAATAGTCCACAAAGTTCAGATAATACAGTGTATAACAAGTTTCTAAAGTCTATTGCCAGCTCACACTTAAGGATTAATAACCACCTGTCTCTTTGAGCAGTGCAGAGGAGTATAATATACTGCTTTTGAATTATCCACACTTTGAGTGAGCAGCCAAAGAAACACAGACATTCCAGGGTGACTCGCCTGAATCTCAACAGTAAACTTTAAACTGTAATATTTTGTGATTTGTCACATAAGTGAAAGTGCATGTCAACGCAAAAAGTTCTGCAGGTCGATGCCTATATCAAACCTGTCCACAGGCCTCCCCAACAGGCCAGGTTTTCTAGATTGCCTTGGATGAGAGCAGGTAAAATAACCATGTTTACTAAGCAGCTGATTATTTTATTTATTAGGAAACACATGATAAACTTAGTGACATAATTCATGAAGGTTGTAATTTTATATCTAGGAAGGCAAAGACATTTAGGCAATATATTGTCACCTTCCATGCTGCCTAGATAAAAAAAGAAAATTGGCTATCATTAAAGTCAGTTTTTTTTCAAATGCAATAGTAGTAGGTGTAAATCCTGCTCATATGCGATATTTGGTTCTGAATTTACATATCAGGTAACAGGGAAGGTATACAAAATAAGACAATATTTGACCTGTAATATGTGTTATGCAATGTATCTTTTAACATGTAGGGGGTGCTATGAGCAGTATGTAGGTTTAACTATTTAACTACTAGGCCCCTCAAGAATCGTTTCCTGGAGCATTTAAGAGCAATTAAGGATCCTGATTAAACAACTCCCATATCGTTACATTTTAAAAGGGAACATAATTGAGGTAGTTCACTTAGTTTTGACATTCCAGTGTATCCAAGTGGTTCCCAAACACTCTAGAGGGGGTAATAGAGAAGAAGTCTTTAGACAGCATGAGGTCTTTTGGATATTCCAACTGGACACAAGAATGTCAAAAGGTCTAAATTCAGAATGGGATGTTAAATTATTTGTGTGAAGATTTATTGATCAAACTAAAAGTAGTATAAGTCGCTGTATTCAACTGCATTTTAATTCAATAGTGGATTAGAGTGTTAATAATGATCTTCTACTCACATTTAAAAATGTATAGTTGACAGATAAAAATATGTAAAAATGTTTTATATTGGTATTGTCCCTTTAATTTGTGGTTTGATTGGTGCTCTGTGTTGTATGGGAGGATCGTTTTTGGGTATATAAGGGCACTTAGTAAGCTGCAGATTTAGGGTCATTGAGAAAGTGCTGTATGCAACATACAAAACATGTTTGACCTGCTTTCTTATTCGTAGAGTGTATTTCTTCAGCATTATGCCATCAAAGGATTTGCTTTTATGAAGTTTATGAGGTTCTGTGTGATTGTCTGGAGCTGGGTGCAGTATTGCATATTGTTTAGCTTTTGAATTTGAGCGTTGATGAAGCGCTTGTACTAGCACCGGCTGGTGATATCATCTGGGGGCTGTCTTTCAAGAGAGCGTGTATCGGCACTGTTTGAGCGTGAAGGTCGGCTGATTTCTCCAAGGCAGCAAACCGTAAGTGAGGCGTTTTTCCAGAGCGCTACTCTGTGTTTGGCAACTGATTATTTCACCTGTGTTCCAGTTCAGATATCCTCAAAATGTGGCCTGTTAGGGAGAGCTAAGGGCAGGTTTGAAAACCAGTGCTATATATAATGCAACATATCCAGGTGCAGCTCTCAGGTAAACGTTGCAATAACATTGATCACAAGTACAGAATCTGCTATTACCTGGTATACCAAGTCACACTGGGCTAAAGGTTGTATTTACCGCAGTCTTTTATCATGGTTCGGTACAGATTTGTGCTGCAGGTGTTCTGCCTTACATCATCAGGTGATGTGCTTTTCGGGCTCTGCCCTTCAACTTGGCTCTTAGCATACACATCACTTGCTCCTTATTTAAAGGAACACTTAACACAGTAGAATAGCATAATCAATAAATGCACAATAAAAAGACAATGCAAAATCACATAGTTTTAATTTCAAATGAGTAGTAGGTTTTTTTCTGACAAATGTCAGTTAGTTACATAGTCCTTCCCAATGCATCATGTGACAGCCATCAGCCAATCACAAAATGCATAAACGTATATTGTCAATTCTTGCACATAAACCGATTATTCACATTTAGATAATAAAATTGAATTAGGAAATGGATTTAAAATGTTGTGCTCTATCTGAATCATGAAAGTTTAATTTTGACTTTACTGTCCCTTTAACCGCAACCTGATGTCCTTGGAGTGAAGTAACTGTTTATACCAGTGGCTCTCACAGTGGACAGTACTGCCCTCTGGGGGGCATTTGGATTACTGAGGGGGCACTAATAGGTATATAAAGGGGCAGGGATGAACTGGGATTATCATTGGGGCACTAATAGAAAATGAGTGGAAGAGGATTCTAGTGGGGCCCCTGCAAGTATAATTATTGCAATTTGTTGAGCCTTATCCTAGATGCACAAAACAAACAACTTTCTTGCTTTGTATTTCATCAAGGCTTTTTATTCTATGATAGTTCAGGTTTCTTAGCAACTTAGACTTTCTCTCACTTTTTATAAAGTTGATTAATTGGTGCAGTAGTAAAACTATGCTCCAAGCAAAGAAATTGACTACAGATCTCAGACGATGAGAATTTAAGACCTCTGCTAAGTGATATGAAACCAGAGATTGGGAAACTGGTATCAATTTATCAAGCCCATTCATCAGAATAACAGTTTTTGAACAGTTTAGTAATTACTATCGGTCACTATCAACTTTAAAAAGCTGGTATCAGAAGATGAAGATAATAGTTTTAATAAAATTAATACATATTTGATAAACTTTGAATATATTTGTTACTCCTTTAGATTGTATTGTGTCATTATCTTTATTAGGGGTTGTGCACGGCTGATCTAAGTATTACTTAAATGGGTTACATTAGGGGTCGCCAATGGCACGTTTATAGTACCAAGGGGCAGTGACCTGAAAAAGTTTGATAACCCATGGATTATATGATGTTGATACTACAGCTAATGTGCCCTCTAGTGGCTGGAGATTGTTAATATTCTTATATTGCGTTGTTTGTAGGAAAATGTGATCGCTCATATACTATTGCTACTTCAAATGGGGTGCCCTCAGGTCGCTGGAAATTACTTGCACGTTATGCAAAGTCTATTGATGCCTTGTTATATTAAGACAAACTTATGTTCTTATTTTTACCAAGAATATTCCTACAAAGACCTTCTTCGTTTTTATATTGTATATAATACAACCACAACATTAGGCATACTGCTCATGTCTAAGAAAAAACACACTAGAGAAAATGTTTAGTTTCATTAGAGCAGTTTATTTTTAAACAATTGACAATCTTTTAATAGGTTTAACTCCTTCAAAATGTATAAAGTTTATAGTTTAATTAGCTGTTTAAATATTAACAAAATAAGTGCAAAGTTTTAGTGTCTATAAAACAATGGGAGCTGCCATGTTGTTACTTAGGTAACATTCTCTGCTGTGGTCAATTAGAGACAGTTATAAATAGGTCGCTAGAGTGTGCAGCCAATGGCTGTGTGGAATATAACACTGTTCTGCACTTCCATTTCTAACCGAAACTGAAAAGCTCACAATTTCATAATGGTATTAGAGGAAAAGGGGACAAAATAAATAATGAAAATATATTGCAGACTTTTTATAAATATATATATGTATATATATATACCAGGCGATAAGCCTGCCAAGAGGGCAGTCTATGTTTAAAAACTACAACCCCTCCAAGCTAAAGTTATAAACTAATAGCCCTATAAAAATAAAAAATCCTCCCAAAATAAAAATACCCCCTAATCTAATACTAAACTAAACTACCAATAGCCCTTAAAAGGGCCTTTTGAAGGGCATTGCCCTAAGTTAAACAGCTCTTTTAGCTCTAAAAATTACTAAATCTCCCTAACAGTAAAAAAAATTTCAGCCAAAAGAAATGCAAGGTACCCCAATAAATATGGGATACCTTGTATTCAATCTTTAGTGTGCGACGAATGATCGCATGAAGAGGAGCCTCCACGCCGCTGACGACTGCCGCCGCTGATGACCGCAGCCGAGTAACCAGGTTTCGGGAACACAGCTCCACACCGCGCCGTCTTCACTCCAGATGAAGATAGAAGATGATGGAGCCGCCTGGAAGAAGACCTTCCCTGCCGGACTTCAGAAACAGTGAGTACCTATTTGGGGCTTAAGTTTAAGCTTTTTATTTTAATTTTTCTGGTTGTTTTTTTTTTTAGATTAGGGTTTTTTTGGGCTTGAAAAAGAGCTGATTGTCCTTTTAAGGGCAGTAAATGAGCTGAATGCCCTTTTAAGGGTAATGTCCAAACAAATGCGCCTTTAGGGGCAATGGGTAGTTTAGTTTTTTTGGTTCATTTTTTATTTTTATTTTGGGGGGTTTGGTGGGTGTTTTTTTTTCTACTTAGGACCTAGTATTTTTTAGAGGTAAAGGAGCTGTTTAACTTAGGGCAATGCCCTACAAAGAGCCATTTTAAGGGCTATTGGTAGTTTAGATTAGGGGGTGTTTGTTTTTTTGTTTTTAATTTCATAGAGATTAAGTATAATTTTTTTTAATTTTTGATAATTTTGTTTATTTTTTTATGTAATGTTAGACTTTTTTATTTTTTGTAATTTAATGATAGTTTTTTTAATTGTAATTTAGTAGTAATTGGGGTTAATTTAGGGGGTGTTAGGTTAGGGGGCTTAGTAATTAAATTAGTTATTTGTGTTGTGGGGAGGTTGGCGGTATAGGGGTTAATACATTAATTAGGGTTATTGCGATGTGGGGTTTAGGGGTTAATAGGTTAATTAGGTTTATTGCGATGTGGGGGTTTGGCGGTTTAGGGGTTAATAGGTTAATTAGGGTTATTGCGATGTGGGGGTTGGCGGTTTAGGGGTTAATAGGTTAATTAGGTTTATTGCAATGTGGGTGGTTGGCGGTTAAGGGGTTAATATTTTAGGATTAGGGGTTAATTACTTTATTGTTTTGCGATGTGGGGGTTGACGGTTTAGGTGTTTCTTATACTTCGTGCAGGCGGTTAGGTGCTTTTTAGTTATTTCTTGCAGGCGGTGAGGTGTTTTTTAGTTATTTCATGCAGGCAGTTACATGTTTTGTATTTTTAAGGCTTCGGGGTCTGCCTATGCCGCATCCAGGTGGATTCCGAAAAAGGCAGGGAGGTGAAAGAATCCACCTTTGGATTCTGCATCCAGGTGGATTCTTTTGGCTGCACGCGCCAACATTCCTTTGAGGATGCGTGCGCAACTGGCGACACCAACGAACGTGTTACAAACGTGATTATATTATAGATACATACTATTTATCATTTTATATTGCCATCTCAAAGTGTTTAATATCCTTTTAAAGCTGCACACCCCATTCTGCTAAAAGATGACTATATCCTTAGCAATCGGACAATACACACGTATGCCTGCTTCTCATTTGCTGTATCCTCATCTGGTGTGACACAGGAGCAACTTTGACTATTTTTATTAAAAATATTGTTTAAAAATAAAATGTTCTAATGAAATAAAGAATATTACTTTTACACCAGAAGATCCCTTTAAAAAATCCCTGCTTTTCTAATGATTTCTCATGATATCCCATGTAAAGGATTCAGATACTGTGTGCTGACCCCTCTATCAGCAGTTTATCAATCCATCATAAACACTTTTCACTAGGGTTGCACCGATACCGATACTAGTATCGGTATCGGTACCGATACCAAGTACTTGCATGAGTACTTGTACTCGTGCAAATGCACCGATACTTAAACCGATACCTCCACTTACTACCCATATGCTATCTTGTGGTGTTTTTTTCAAACTGCATGTTCCCATTTCATTTAAAGCTGGAGTGGAGACTAAACTAAAAATTGTTTACTACTGTTCTGCCAATACAAATTGCTGTTATTTGTATTATTGTAGGAGAGATCACTGTACTGCGTTCAAACAAACCCCTAAAGTACTGGGCAGTTAATAAACTGAGATTTCCAGCTCTGGCTAAAATGACCCAAAAATATCTTTCTGCCCCATGCAGTAGTGTGGAAAGTTGAACCTCCTTACTGATAGCAAAAACAGACTTATAGCTCAACATGCAGAGATGCTTGTGTTCTGTTCCTTAAAAAGAACTTGCCACTAACTTTTGAAAAATTATTCTAATTGCTAGATTGACTTTTTATACTGCTAGTTCTCATCTTGCACAATTATGTTCAAAACATACTGTACTCTGAGGAACATCTTAGCTTATATAATTGCAGGAAGAGTACTCATAGGAAAAATTAAGTTAATCCCAATGAACACTCATCCTGCAATTATAGGTAAAAGGTAATTAGATAACATTTGATTGATAAGCTTTACCGATGCTCTGTTCACATTTCCAACTCCATAGCCTTTAATGGAGTAGGACGTGTAATGAGAGCATTGGTAAAGCTTACCAGTCAAAGGTAATCTAGCCCATAGTGTTGTTCCCCATGATTAAACAGTATTCTGTTCTATTTTTTACTGTATGGCACTTTTGGTTGGTTGCAATTTTATATTTGTTATTTATTGTTGTTGTTAATATATTTTATTGTAATATTTTTATTTCTTTACATGTTCTGTGAACTTTGTGACAAATAAAACCTGTTTTATTATTTCATAATGTATTTTGAGCTACAGTCCTTCATAATTATAAAGAAGCAATCTTAAATAATTAGTCTGTATTGTGCTTGGTAAACTGTCCCATGACATTAAAAAAAAGTATCGGTAATTGGTATCGGCGAGTATTTGAAAACAAGTATCGGTACTTGTACTCGGTCTTAAAAAAAATGGTATCGGTGCAACCCTACTTTTCACATATATTTTTGCATGATTTTAGAATTATGTAATCAACAACCTTACCTATATTGTAGTTTTTCACTGTATATATTAACTTTTAGTGTAGCTTTTTTATATTTACTTTCTCAGGCATGCTCTTTTTCCATTTTTATAATAATTATGGTTTCCCGATTTTAAAAAAAGTTAAAAACTATAGCTCGGATTAAATTTACAAATCATAATGTTTGTACATAACTAATATGATCATCTAAAAAAAATGTATGATTGCAATCAAGTGGTTGGAAAGTTGATTATAAAATACTGAAAATTATATGAAAATTTTATTGCAAAAAATGTTATTTGGAGGAGATGATCCAGACTTGTTACTTGAGAAGAGACAGCTAACCATGGTTATTTTGTTAGCAAACTCAGTTGTATTGCAGTTTATAACCATCATCTTTGGTGAAACCAATTAGGCTTCATCTGCATTCAAACACATTGGGCAGACATCTTCTGTACTGAATGAGTCAGCATGTTTTTTTAAAAAAAATTCTAATGGATCTGAAGCCACAGAAATAAAAGGCAAAAACACCAGAGTTGGATTCACCGTTTTTACATGGCAAAGCTACTGTAACGAATAGATAATTCATGATCTTCATATGGAAATCAGCCCGATTGGGGTATCAGATGGAATAGCTGGCTTTGTAAAAACACATTTGAATTAACAGACACACTAAAAACAAGGTCTAGATCCATAGGATGTTTATTATTTTGAATAGAACACTTTGTTATTAAAACAATTCATTTATTAAACATAAACAATAATGAGGATGCAGTGTTTAGCATACAGGAAAACAGTTGTGAAATATTTTTTTTATCTTAAACGGGCTTTGTATTGCAATTTGTGGATAATGGAAAATATACTCTGTTAAAAAACAGAAACAATATGAGATGCTGTCACATGCCAATAGGGATCGTTCACTAAGGGCAAATTAATGCAATTGATATTCAAAAGTTTCTTTCTGAAACAATGTAATGTGCTATTTGAACAGCAGGACACTAAAAAAAAAAGAGCTTATGGATTAGACCATTGCAGCCCCTGCATTGTATTTTTGTTTGGCAGTGAATTATATGTATGAGTACTAGACATGCATTTTTTTAATTTAAGTCTTCATTTGAAAACTGAATAATGAATTTGAACAAATTTTCCCCCTATTCATGAATACAAATTTGGTTAATTCATTTATTATTTTATTAACATTTTCTCTAACAGAGAAACCTTAAAGGGACAGTAAACCCATTTTTCTTTCTTTCATGATTCCAATACAGCATGCAATTGTAAACAACTGTCTAATTTTCTCCTATTATCAATTTTTCTTCCTTCTCTTTGTATCTTTATTTGAAAAGCAGAAATGTATGTTTAAGAGCCGGCCCATTTTTGGTTCAGAACTTTGGTTAGTTATATTTAGCCACCAATAAGCAGGTGAAACCCAGGTTTTGAACCAAAAATGTGCCGGTTCTTAAACATACATTTCTGCTTTTTAAATAAAGATACCAAGAGAAGGAAGAAAAATTGATAATAGGAGCAAATTATAAAGTTGCTTAAAATTGCATGTTCTATCTGAATCATGAAAGAAAAAAAATTGGATTTACTATCCCTTTAAGTGGATGTATCAATTAATTGTATTTGTTTGCTTACTTTAAAAAAAAAATAAACAAAAAAAATAAATAAAGCACTTCTGTTTAGTACATTTCATTTACTTTAATTTGTCATATTTTTATGTCTCATGCAAAATATTTAATGGCAGACAATTTGTATTTTACACATTTCTAGTACAACAGTGCCACTAATAAATCTGGTCAAAAGCCACAGAGGTTAGCAGAGGTCATTCTGCGTTTCGCTACTCATGTAACATCAACAGCTTTTAGTCTTCTCTTTTGCCCCCTCATATATATTTAATATATCTCACAATGCAAGCATCTCCTTATTTGGCACCACAACAGCTATTTGCAGTTCATCTTGTGAAAGTTCATCTATAAAAGTCTATCAAAAATCTAATTAAACATACTATTCACGTTAAAATGTTAGTGTTTATGAATGAATTTAAAGTAAAAAGAACTTTTTGCTGTGACACAATTTTTTTTAATAGTTTTTAGTGTTTCTTTAAAAATATTAGACCCAAGAATTGCATATACTTGTTTAAAAAGAATTTCCTTTTTATGCTGAGAATGTAATTGCACCTTTTGTAGGACTGAGGACACCCACGTATATCCTCAAACATTCTAAAACGTGGACATGTGTTATGTACAAGGCCTAAATAAGCCTACACAGCATCACGGCAGGCCACATGCTGATAGATATAAAGCTGAATGGGTAAACTCTTTAGGTAACCCCTAGAGTCCATTGGATATTTAATAATAATGGCTCTTTCGATCTGAAGTTACACCTTCTGTGTCCTGTCCTCTTGGGATGGGGAGAATTATGGCTCTTTCAAGTATTGGGAAGCTCCTGCTTGTCACATGATGTGATAGACTTGGCCAATAAAGTGAATTTGTGCTTCCTCTGTAGTTTCATGGATCACACTTCTCCTCTATGTCTCAAAGTACTTGTAGATCTGAGCCACATAATGCATGACGCTCTGCCAGTCTGGCCGGTCTGTGAACATCAACTCATTGAGCTCCTTTGGAAGAGAAAAGGAAAGACATTAAATATGTGATATTGCCCACATAATCCATAATGTATTTTAACATAACTGTAATCTTGAGATTAAAAATAAAAACTCAAAAGGTAGTGTTGCAAGGGGACTTTTTAAGTGCGTCATAGACCTCTCTTACCTTAGTTTGTATAATACTTGTCTAGTATTTTCTTAAAAATAATTTTTGCATTCCTGAATAAACACATTTGCATTGCTGACTTTAAAAAACTAAAGTTAAAGTTATTTTGCACGTGATATAACAATGCGCCCGCGTTAACTTGCACCGGTATTACAAGTTGAAAGTAAACACGTTTGCTCAAGTGCAATTGAATTTAAAGGGACAGTCTACACCAGAATTTTTATTGTTTTAAAAGATAGATAATCCCTTTATTACCCATTCCCCAGTTTTGCATAACCAACACAGTTATAATAATATACTTTTAACCTCTGTGATTATCTTGTATCTAAGCCTCTGCAAACTGCCCCTTTTTTCAGTTCTTTTGACAGACTTGCAGTCTAGCCAATCAGTGCCTGCTCCCAGATAACTTCACGTGCACAAGCACAGTGTTATCTATATGAAATACGTGAACTAACACCCTCTAGTGGTGAAAAACTGTTAAAATGCAATCTGAAAAGAGGTGGGCTTCAAGGTCTAAGAAATTAGCATATGAACCTCCTAGGTTAAGCTTTCAACTAAGAATACCAAGAGAACAAAGCAAAATTGGTGATAAAAGTAAATTGGAAAATTGTTTAAAATTACATGCTCTATCTGAATCATGAAAGTTTATTTTGGCCTAGACTGTCCCTTTAATGCGAGTTAATGCAACTGCGTAAAGGCTAAGACTTAAAAACAAATGCACCAAACACAACATAAATACTTTACAATAAACAGTTACACTCATTTGATTTATAATATATATGTGTCTAAATATTTGTTTGAGGATGTATACACATATACACACACACACACACACACATATATATATATGTATATATATATATATATATACAGTATATATATATATATATATATATATATATATATATATATATATGTGTGTGTATACATGTCTATACATTTGTATTAATGTGTATTCATACATATATAAACACACACTTTTGAGCACTTTCCACTCACCCTGAAACATGAAAAATCATTTTTGTCAATAATATTTATTAATGTTTATTTACTGTTAATATTTTACATTCCAATGTTCTTTATATTGGGAAAAATGTTCTTTGTATTTTAAATTGATATTCCAATTTATGTGCGCAAAACCCAACGTGTACACTAATTCTTCATGAGCGTTAATTCAACATGAGTTATATTAAGGTGCATTATTTGTTTATTAATTATCAAATATTGAAAAAAAAAAATGATGTAAATAATTATTATTGATGTATGTTCTTAAAAATTCTAAAAGATAAATGTAGTATTTTTTTCATTAACTATAATAATTTTTAATAATTATTTTATCATTATTTTATATTTACTATTTACATAACAAAAATATAGAAAAATATAGAACAAGCAGAGAAGTGTTATTAAGGAAGGAGAACAGACACATAAGGAATTATTCAAGTTAAAGGGACATTCTAGACAAATTTGTAAACCCAAATGGATACGCTTCAGTTTTGAATAAAAGCATTTTTATAATATATATGTATTAGCAAAAAATGCTTCTAATAAAAGCTATAGTTGTTTCAAAAGTGTATTTTGGAATGCACTGTTTACCAACATTTTAAACACAGTACTTGCTCAGAGAGCCTAAGGAACTTGTACCATCTGGTAATGACTCAATTTGTTAATTGCTGAAATGATACAAGCCCCACTGGCACTCTGAGCAGTTGCATTATTTAAAATCCTGGTTCACTGAGAATATGTAGCTAAGCTTCACATGCACAGGCAGAGCAAAATGTTAACACTAAAACAGTGATAACATTTGCTTAAAACATTTTTGCCAATACATGTATATTGCAAATATGTTTCTATTCAAAGATGGAATTTATCTATGTGCATACTGTAGGCGCTCTACAAATAACTAATAATAATAATAATAATAAATGTTGACAGGAATGTCCCTTTAATTCTGAAGAGAAGATCTTGCACTTAAAAAACATAAAAAATATTTTATATAGGAAAATAAATCATTGCTAATCAAACATGGCATTTAGTACAAATGTATTAGATGTATTAAGATTTTACATTTGTGTACTACATGGAAAATAGTCCAATAAATAAAAATAGGAATAATAACATTTCTAAAGTAATTAATTGGTAATAAATACCTTCTATATAAAAGAGTTGTTATATAAACAAAAACTTAGATAGATAAAATAGTTTAAAGATAATTTAAATAATACCACTCAAGCATTTGTAGCTAAGTTTTCATTTCATTAATATTTAAGTGAATAACCTGCATGACTAAGGGCTTGATGATATAACGCTCTCTGCTCAGATAAGATGATCTAAAATGATCCTTCAGCACTGTGATATCCCACAAAAGATTCTAGAAAGGCAAAGTTTGGTATACTTCTCTAAGTGTCATTCCCTGTGTGTCTGGATGTGTAATATAGCCCTGCATGAATTTTTTTTACATTTATACTTTGTGCTTTGTATTTTATATTACTTTAGATTTCTGATGTTGTATTGTAAGTAAGTGTTTCTCAACTTCAATCCTCAGTTTACCCATAACAGGTCAGATTTTCATGATATCTTAACTAGAGCACAATGGAAATAATCAACTGATGAGCGAGAGCAGGTTAGTAACCATGCTTACTCGTCAGCTGATTATTTTATCTGTGCTCAAGTTAAGATATCCTAAAAATCTGGCCTGTTAGGGGTACTTGAGATCTGGCATTGAGAATCCCTGCTTTAAGTTTTATTACATTTAAGCTTTGCACTTTGTATATTTAGGAGTGTAATTTTACAAATTCTGATTATGTTTTGAAAGATTCTGTGTAACTTTAAAAAACTTAATATCATACTTTGTATATTTCTGTGTATCTGTTACAAATTGCATTGCAGAGAAAGCTCATAGACACTAGAAATACATTTTCACTGACATTATCTTTGCCAGTTATATAATATTGTATAGTTGTCCAGTGGGAGACAACTTGATTCATTTTTTTATTTTTAATTCTCTTTCCCTCACGCAGTGTGGTTGGGGTTGCAGCTTCTGATTAACCGTAACAAAGGGTGGAGGCGGCGCCAAAAGAGGCGATCTGGCACTTATAAATAAATTTCTATAAAACCGTGTTGGTATCAAATTCAGAAATTGTAATGTCAGTTACAGATGATAAACAAAATCCCAATAAATCAAACTGGATCTATATACAATTGAACCATAGGATTTAATTAGATTAATATATACTTCTTTAAACTAACCCAAACCAATTAAATCAGAGTTTGATTCCTTAAAGTGAAGGTCAATTTTTGGGATTCAAAATACATCATGTTGAAGATTATCTTAAAAACATTAAATTCGCTTACTTTATATGTATAAATAACTAACCCTTTGCCCAAAAAATGTATTTATAATGTTGCTCCGTTATTGCGTTTATCTCCGCCCATACAGGACTTCCTTATTCTGACTTGATGACGTCGCTTTGTTTCTTACAACGAGACTACGCTCGTGCACCCTTGTTCTGTTTGAAATGCGCATGCGTACGGTCAGCTCAATAGCGCATGCGCGTAATTAACGGCCGTAACTTTGTATGCAGTAATTTTGCGAGCAAACAACGAATGCGCGTTACGGGGACGAGCATGATGATGATGACGCGATGTTTACTTACACGCATGCGCATAAGCTGACAATGACGAAAACGAAAAGGGGCTGGACGCCACGGGGTAAAACAATAGATTGGAGCCAAAAGATGGTCAATCAATAAAGGCACTATGACGGGCGGATTTTACAGCTGAAACGGAGCGGTTTCAAAACGTAAAATATAAATCTTTTGCTTGTATCTATCTATACTTTGATGAATGAACATCATACTCATTTTAGCTAAAATATTGAAAACTGCTAAGCACAACCCCAGACTTGACCTTCACTTTAAAAAATGCAAGGTGCTGCGGGTATCAATGTTAAATAACAAATTTTATTACAGAATTCCAGATAATTCTAGATAAATTCAAAGGGTTCAAAATATGTAAATAATCACTAAAATACTGTGACACCGGTGTCCATTAATCTAAAAAATAAAATTACTAATACCTGTTAAAATCTGTTCAATAGATTACAAACAGACATTAAACAAATAGTTACAACACTCTAATCAGACATTTGTTATAGAGCAGGTTCCATCCACTATATAGAGCTGTTTGCAAAGACCAGTTTTGAAACTCTGTGCAGTAATACTTAATATTGACTATGACTAAAAACAAAGCTTAAATTAAGCTAATAAAAAAATAACCAGACTGATTAACGAATGCAGTGACTACTTGTGATAGTTACACAGTTCTTTGTGTGTCAGGACGTTATTGGGAGTCTGTTTGCAGCTTCTGATTAACCGCATGTAACCTGAGCTAACATTTTTACTTCATTTTATTGGTTGGTTAGTCTTGGGGACAATTCATGAAACATGTGACTCTCTGTATAGCTTGGGCAAAACATTGTCATGGAGCTGTGTTACGTTTTCTTTCCTTATATCTCATTCTCCCTTATACAGAAGTATTGGTGATCAGGTAGCTGTTGTACAAAAATGTATAACATTGTGGATTTTTTCACAAATAGCAGGAGCATTCAAATTGGGCTTTAATTACATAATTATATGGAAACATTACAAACAACTAATTGCTGTTGTGCTGCTAGGTTTTAACAAGACTGACATATGTGAACATGATAAATCAATCCATTCCTGTTAAAAAAGTAAGTTCTTGCACCTTATGTGTGACCTACATATGACCTTACACACAAACACATGCACGCGCACAAACACATGCACGCACACAAACACATGCATGCACACACATACAGGCACTCCTTAACAGGGTAGTCTGTTAATAAATACAAGTAAACAGCTGCAATTCTCTCATAAAACGTTTAATTTAGCACAGGCTGATATTTTTGTATTGTGTCTTTTCCCTCAGTGAAGCTGGAGTGTATACTGCATATTTATTTTAAATGAAGGGCAAATTTAGTGTACTAGAAGACCATTTAGGTATATTATAGTCCTTTAGAAATATTTGTCAATACCTTTTTTTCTACCAAAAAATAAAATACTATCTTTAAACAGGAAAGGCCCCATGGTCAGGTGGCTATCAAGTGATTTTATATATATATATATATATATATATATATATATATATATATATATATATATATACATTGTAAATGTTATTTTTATTCTCCATTTGGTGCTGGTACGGTACCATTATTGTGTATTTCTGCTGTTAACATGTTAACATATATGGAGCAGTAAGGTTAGATACAAAAGCAAAAACATCACAACAAATGAGAACACTTGAATTTTCCCGCTGCCATAAATTGTAACAGCAGTTATACTGTATGACAGCACTTCATACCAAGCAGAGGGTTTAAAGGAAGGTACCTGCAACCGGACACATCTCATGCCCTTTTTAAAGTCTCCTTTTCCCTGAGGCAGGACATGTTCTTTATCTTTTATAACTAAAGACCCAGCCTCCAGGCTTATTGCTTCACAAGGCCATGTGTAATTTAGCTGTGAAGCTTTTCTGTAGAGATTAGCATTAAGTGTACGTCTGTGTTTTAGATCATGATTGTATTTGGTGCTGTTTGCAATCTCCCCATTACCAGTTTAATACTTTCTGTTGCTATTAAACAAAACACCATAATTTATTGTTAATACAGCAATATTAGTAACATTGCTTTAATTCGATATGCAAGAGGCTGCATTTTTTTTATAATCTGTTTATGATGATTTTCAAACAAAATACCAATAAACTGCTGAAATATAGTAATTATTTATCAGTTAAAGGCACCCCTGACAATTTCCATGATTTTCATTTATAAATAATTGGGTGTTTGGATCAGCAATTTCATTTTGATCTATCAAATAACTGAAGGACACCGTGATATTTCAGTAGTGAAATGAGGTTTATTGGATTAACAGAAAATGTGCAATATGTATCCAAATGAAATTAGATAGGTGCATAAATTTGGGCACCCTTGTCATTTTGTTGATTTGAATGCCTGTAACTACCTAGCACTGATTCATTGTAACACACAATTGGTTTGGTGAGCCCATTAAGCCTTGAACGTCATAGACAGGTGCATCCAATCATGAGAAAATGTATTTAAGGTGGCCAATTGCAAGTTGTTGTTCTCTTTGACTCTCCTCTGAAGAGTGGCAACATGGGGGTCTCAAAACAACTCTCAAATGACCTGAAAACAAAGATTGTTCAACATTATGGTTTAGGGGAAGGCTACAAAAAGCTATTGCAGAGATTTAAGCTGTCAGTGTCCACTGTGAGGAACATAGTAAGGAAATGGAAGACCACAGGCACAGTTCTTGTTAAGGCCAGAAGTAAAATATTGGAGAGGCAAAGGATGGTGAGAACGGTCAAAAACAGCCCACAGACCACCTCCAAAGACCTACAACATCATCTTGCTGCAGATGGTGTCACTGTGCATCGTTCAACAATTCAGCGTATGGGAGAGTGATGGGGAAGAAGCCTTTTCTGCACACAAGATACAAACAGAGTTGCTTGAGGTATGCAAACACACATTTGGACAAGCCAGCTTCATTTTGGAAGAAGGTGCTGTGGACTGATGAAACAAAGATTGAGTTATTTGGTCATAAAAAGGGGCGTTATGCATGGCGACAAAAGAACACAGCGTTCCAAGACAAACACTTGCTAGCCACAGTAAAATTTGGTGGATGTTCCATCATGCTGTGGGGCTGTGTGGCCAGTGCCGGTACTGGGATTCTTGTTAAAGTTAAGGGTTGCATGGATTCCACTCAATATCAGCAGATACTTGAGAATAATGTTGAGGAATCAGTCAAAGAGTTGAAGTTATGCCGGAGCTGGATATTTCAACAAGACAACGACCCAAAACACTGCTCAAAATCTACTCTGGCATTTATGCAGAGGAACAAGTACAATGTTCTGGAATGTCCATCCCAGTCCCCAGACCTGAATATCATTGAAAATCTGTGGGGTGATTTGAAGCGGGCTGTTCATGCTCGGCAACCATCAAACCTAACTGAACTGGAGATGTTTTGCATTTAGGAATGGTCCGAAATACCTTCATCCAGAATCCAGACACTCATTACAGGCTATAGGAAGCATCTAGAGTCTGTTATTTCTGCTAAAGGAGGCTCTACTAAATATTATTGCGATATTTCTGATGGGGTGCCCAAATTTATGCACCTGTCTAATTTCATTTCTATGCATATTGCACATTTTCTGTTAATCCAATAAACCTCATTTCACTACTGAAATATTACTGTGTCCTTCAGTTATTTGATAGATCAAAATTAAATTTCTGATCCAAAAACCCAATTATTTATAAATAAAAATCATGGAAATTGTCAGGGGTGCCTAAACTTTTGCATACGACTGTATATGAGTCTGATGGCTGTCACATGACACAGTGGGCAGGGAAATGGAACAAATTTAAAATTTGTCAGAAAACAAATCTACTGCTCATATGAAAATTCCGAGTAAGTCTTATCGCATTCTGTTATGCATTTGTTTATTATGCAAGCCTAATGCATTTAACGGTCATTAAAGGGACATTGAATACAAACAGGAAACCTAGCTAAGCAGTCATCAGGGCCGATTTACTAAAGTGTGGATGAACATTATATGATGTAGCGTATCATGTTCGCAGCACAACGATAAATGTTGACAGCATACGCTGTCTGCATTTATCATTGCACAAGCAGTTCACCAGAACTGCTTGTGCAATGCCGCTCCCTGCAGATCTGCGGCCACTCGGCCGCTAGCAGAGGGTGTCAATCAGCCCGATCGTATAGGATCGAGCGGATTGAAGACTGCAGCCTCAGAGGCAGCGGACAAGTTATAGAGCAGGGGTCTTTAGACTGCTGCTTCATAACTACTGTTTCCGGCGAGTCTAAAGACTCGCGCGGAAACGGGGGCATCAAGCTCCATTCAAAGCTTGATAATTCGGCCCCATCTTCTTGTCCACAGGGATGTAGTACTAGCTTTTCATGGTGGTTCATGCACAATAAGCAAGAGAAAGATAAAATACTCTATACCCTTCTCTTCAATTTCAACGTCTTCCAAAGTTTAGCACCAATTCTGGTCAGTTAATTTTATTTTATTTGATTAAAAAGGCCTATTAAATAAACAGGCCCACATCTGTTACTAATCTCCAACCTGTAAGTACAAATATATAGTAATCTTATATAAATCCTTAAGTATATGACACATTAATATCCTTAAAGGAAAGTTTTCTTCGTTCTCTGGGTATCTTTTGTTGAACAGCAGGGAAGTAATGCTTAGGAGCTGGCCCATTTCTGGAGCACTATATGCCAACAATTTTGCAAGAATGTTATCCATTTGCAAGAGCACTAGATGAAAGCACTATTTCCTTATTTCAGTTCTTTTGACAGATTTGCATTTTAGCCAATCAGTGTTCACTCCCGGGTAACTTCACGTGCATGAGCTCAATGTTATCTATATGAAACACATGAACTAATGCCCTCTAGTGGTCAAAATGCATTCAGATTAGAGGCAGTCTTAAAGGTCTAAGAAATTAGCATATGAACCTCCTAGAATGATCTTTCAACTAAGAATACCAAGAGAACAAAGCAAAATTGGTGATAAAAGTAAATTGGAAAGTTGTTTAAAATTACATTCCCTATTTAAATCATGAAAGTTTTTTTTGGACTTGACTGTCCCTTTAAATATTCTGAAATATTTGGTATTTGTTTAATTTAAAAGAAACGAATAATGAATATTAGTTGACGATTACGTTAGTTTTCGTTAAAACTAATATAAATGTTACTTTGTTGCAGATGGCAAAGTGTCACTGGTAGGTTAAAATATTTATAGTGCGGTGTTGGCTGTGCTAATTTGATGCTTCACAGAGTTCAGGGCCGCGCTAATAGGATCAGTGCGGTGAATTCCAGGGCCTGCACTAAAGTACCTTCTTTCACTTAATTTGTAATTTGGCCAACTGATTCATAATATCAGGCTATGAATATGTTCAGGCTGTAAATATTTAGATAATAGTGTGCCTAGAGTAGTTAAAAAGTGTGTCTCTTGTGCCAGCGATAAAACCTTTGACTCATCTTATTACCTGTAACTCTAACATGGTTCTTTATGTCCTAGAATGCTCTTGTCATCAGCAATATGTAGGGCGTACCTCTAGGGCTATGGGTACTACAGTAGGCGGGGGGAGCATGAAAAACACCCCTTGTCCTTGCACTTCAAATTAAAGCACAAATGTGACTCCCAGCATATAATAAAGTTTATAGGAATTAGAAAGGTCATCATCACTAGGGAGGGGGTGATATTATGAATCAGTTAGACAAATTAGAAATTAATTGGCTCTTGCTTGTGGATTCACTTATGCCAGGGGGTCATAATAAAGACTTTGTGCTGCAACATTTTTTGTAATGGAACTTTTTTATAATAATGGTTTTTATAATAAAGTTTTATATAATAAAGTTTTTTAAAAAATTTTTGGATGTTAATATTTAAGGTTTAAAGGGCTATGAAACACACATTTTTCCTTTCATGATCCAGACAGAGAATGCAATTTTAAGAAACTTTCTTATTTACTCCTATTATCAATTTTTATTCGTTCTCTTGGTATCTTTATTTGAAAAGCAGGAATGTAAGCTTAGGGGCCAGCACATTTTTGGTTCAGCGCCAAATGTAAATGTGGCCACCAATAAGCAAGTGCTACCCAGAGTGGAACATTGACTGATCACAAGGAAGTGGTACATTATTAGCCTAAAAGACATAGGGCCAGATTACAAGTGGAGCACAAATTAACACTTCCGCTTTAGCGTTAATTGCGCTAGAAGTAAGCTTTTTGCACTCGTCGGGTTGTGCTCGTATTACGAAAGTGAAATTGTTTTCGCAAAATGCTGAATTTAGAATATCACGTGTGCTTTCACATATTCCCCACAGAAGTCAATGGAGAAAAAAAGTTGAAAAATCTTAACACGCTACTTTCGCTCAAACCCAATCGCATATTCTCATGTGCACTAACCTGACATGAAAATATGAATATTTCACATTCCAATGTTCTGCACATAGCATAATATGTTCTATTTATTCTTAAAGGGATAAGTCAATACATTTGCTTGATTCAGATAGAGCGTGTCATTTTAAGACACTTTTAAATTGATTTCTATTTTCAAATGTGCTTCATTCTCTTTCTATCCCTTGTTGAAAATGAATACGCACATATCATACACTAGTGGGAGTTAGCTGCTGATTGGTGCCTGCACACATTTGTCTCTTGTGATTGGCTAACTAGATGTGTTCATCTAGCCGCCAGTAGTGTAATGCTGTTCCTTCAGCAAAGGATAACAAGATAATGAAGCAAATGTGTTAATAGAAGTAAATTGGAAAGTTGTTTAGAATTATATGTTCTATCCAAATCATGAAAGAAAAATTTGGGATTTCCTGTCCCTTTAAATACATATGTATGAATACATATGTATGTATATATATATATATATATATATATATATATATATATAAACTGTATATCTGATGGTATTGTGGTACAATATATACCTATATATACAGGTGGCCCTCGGTTTACAACGGTTCAATTTACACAGTTTCAGAATAACAACCTTTTTTCCAGTCATGTGACTGCTATTAAAAAGCATTGAGAAGCAGTGCATTTATTAAAATAGCCAGTAGGTGGAGCTGCCCGCTTGTGTTGCAGCAAAGCCAAGCAAGCTGATATTAATCAGTTTAACCAGACCTGAGTTATCGAGCAGATTTCAAAGGAACAAGATCTTCCTGTCTATAAATCAGTCCAGAATGGAATGCATAGAAAGAACTGTTTGCAGAAAAATGCAAGTGAAGTCTGTGTTGTGTGATTATTTTATTAAGTTTATAATGCTGCTTAGCAAATGTTTTTGTTCATTTAACTTAGTTTAATTATATATTCTATGTTGTGTGATTATGTTATTAGGTTTACAATGCTGTTTAGCATTTAAAGTCTTCATTTCAAAGCTTTAAAAATAATGTATTAGGTGTTAATTATGACAATTTTGAGAGGGGCCAGGAACCTAACTCCCTCACTTTCCATTGACTTACATTATAAACTGGGTTTCAATTTACAACCATTCCTTCTGGAACCTAACCCCAGGGTAAACTGAGGGCTACCTGTATATATACATATATATAAATATATAAAAATATAAATATATAAAAACTATAATAATAAAAAAATTTTTTATTAGAAATATATATTTAGAAACACAACATATTCTGCTAAGTGCAGAACATTGGAATGTGAAATATTTACTGTAAATACATACAATGAATGTGAAATATTTACTGTAAATACATACAATACAATACATAGTTAAACACTATTAAAAATGAAAATTGCATAAATATTTTTTTACTTAACTGTAAAGGGCTCCAAAGCACTTCTATATATATATATATATATATATATATATATATATATATATATATATATATATATATGTGTTTATATGTCTGTAAATATATATATACACACATAAATACAAATGTACACATATATAGTAATATATATATATATATAGATATATATATATAGATATATATAAACATACATATCCATCTTTAGAGATGTATATGTATGCATGTCTATTCCTGCCTTTCTTTGAGCCTTTATAACCTTTATTGGATGGTATTATTATGAGTGTAAGTGTACTTTGTAATGTATTTTTGATGTGTTTTATAATACTTAACCCCTTATCGCTCGGGCGCAAACGTTTGTGCTTCACTCGTAATCTAGCCCATAGTGTGGAGAAAGAAGTCCTGTGTATACAGACTCACACACACTAATGTGTTGCTGCTTCTCTGTACACTTATATCCTAAGTGATTTGTTGTCATGTTACTTTTGTAATCGTTTAATAAAAACATTGTGAACAGCACCAGAGACTACAGTGTATCCTGGTTTACCCTGGGTTTCTATTGTAAAGTGCAATTCTAAGAGCTATTGAAGCTCTGCAACATGGGAGTAGGATTGCTCATCTGTATATCATTGAATTTTACAGTTTCACGCAATGGTTTTCCTTTTCTCTTTTTGAGGAACCAACTTGAAGATTTCTGTCAAAATTGCTGTGGTGTTTTGATGTGGTTTGTATATATTTTGTTAAGGTTCTAGTCATTTTTTATTGATTTATTTATACTATTGCTCAATTGTGTTAAGAACCTATTGCTGTGATACATTTTGTTTTGCATTGAACCTGGCAAAGGTGTACTGAAAGGGAGAAAAACAGAATTTATGCTTACCTGATAAATTACTTTCTCTTGTGGTGTATCCAGTCCACGGGTTCATCCATTAATTGTGGGACATTCTCCTTCCCTACAGGAAGTGGCAAAGAGAGCACACAGCAGAGCTGTCCATATAGCTCCCCCTCTAGCTCCACCCCCCAGTCATTCGACCGAAGGTTAGGAAGAAAAAGGAGGAACCATAGGGTGCAGTGGTGACTGTAGTTTAAACAAAAAAATCTACCTGACTTAATAGCCCGGGCGGCCGTGGACTGGATACACCGCAAGAGAAATTAATTTATCAGGTAAGCATAAATTCTGTTTTCTCTTGTAAGGTGTATCCAGTCCACGGATTCATCCTTTACTTGTGGGATACCAATACCAAAGCTTTAGGACACGGATGAAGGGAGGGAACAAGACAGGTACCTTAAACGGAAGGCACTACTGCTTGTAAAACCTTTCTCCCAAAAATAGCCTCCGAAGAATCAAAAGTATCGAATTTGGAAAATTTGGAAAAAGTATGCAGCGAAGACCAAGTCGCTGCCTTACAAATCTGGTGAACAGAAGCCTAATTTTTAAAAGCCCATGTGGAAGCCACTGCTCTGGTAGAATGAGCAGTAATTGTTTCAGGAGGCTGCTGGCCAGCAGTCTCATAGGCCAAACGGATGATGCTTTTCAGCCAAAGGGAAAGAGAGGTAGCAGTCGCCTTCTGACCTCTCCTCTTACCAGAATAGATAACAAACAAAGAAGTTGTTTGTCTGAAATCCTTAGTTGCTTGTAAATAGAACTTTAAAGCACGAACCACATCAAGATTGTGTAACAGACGTTCCTTCTTCGACGAAGGATTAGGACACAGAGAAGGAACAACAATTTCCTGGTTAATATTCTTATTAGACACAACCTTAGGAAGAAAACCGGGTTTGGTACGTAAAACTACCTTATCCGCATGGAACACCAGGTAAGGTGAATCACACTGTAAAGCAGATAACTCTGAAACTCTTCGAGCAGAAGAGATAGCTACCAAAAACAAAACTTTCCAAGATAAAAGCTTAATATCTATGGAATGTAAAGGTTCAAACGGAACCCCTTGCAGAACTGAAAGAACTAAATTCAGACTCCATGGCGGAGCCACAGGTCTATAAACAGGCTTGATTCTGACTAAAGCCTGACTAAACGTTTGAACGTCTGGTACCTCTGCCAGACGTTTGTGAAAAAGAATATACAAGGCAAATATCTGTCCCTTTAAGGAACTAGCTGATAATCCTTTCTCCAATCCATCTTGGAGAAAGGACAAAATCCTGGGAATCCTAACCTTACTCCATGAGTAACCCTTGGATTCGCACCGAAAAAGATATTTTCGCCAAATCTTATGGTAGATCTTCCTGGTGACAGGCTTTCTAGCCTGAATCAGGGTATCAATGACCGACTCAGAGAACCCACGCTTTGATAGAATTAGGCGTTCAATCTCCAAGCAGTCAGACGCAGAGAAATGAGATTTGGATGTTTGAAAGGACCTTGTATTAGAAGGTCCTGCCTCACTGGTAGTGTCCATGGTGGCACAGAGGACATGTCCACTAGGTCTGCATACCAGATCCTGCGTGGCCACGCAGGCGCTATTAGAATCACCGAAGCCCTCTCCTGCTTGATTCTGGCAACCAGACGCGGGAGGAGAGGAAACGGTGGAAAAACATAGGCCAGATTGAAAGACCAAGGCACTGCTAGAGCATCTATCAAATGAATGACAAAACTTTTTTAGATAAATGGAATGCGGCATTACACAAATGCTCAACAGAACTTGTTAGTTTACTATATGAATCTCAAGATATTAACCTAAGAAATATAGAAAAAGAAATAATAGCTTTAGAAAATGAACTAGATACATTTTTATCAGACAAACGCTGTATAGATAAATTTGAAGAAATAAAAAAAATAAAAAAAAAAATAAAATAATGCCAAACAACTAGATGAACAAATTGGTAACTCTAAATACAAAAAATATCTAAGAGACAAAGACGATTTTGACAAGGGCACACAATATGTTCAAATGCAAGAAGAAAATTCCAATACACAAAACAATTTTGTTAAAGGTCCATATAAAAACCATTCCTACAATGGAGATAAACATTATACAAGCAATAAACCTTGGGAAAAAACAGAGTTAACTATAGGACCCAACAGGGACCAAGTAAACAGCAAAATTATTATGAAAGAAATAAAAATAATGATCAGCACATTAGAGATAAGGACACCTACAATAGACATCCAAATAGTAATTCATATAGTCATCATGATGTCAAACAGGATCATTACAATAGAAATACATATAATCACAATTATGATGATAGATCACACCGTAGAGATTCACACCCTTTTCCACCAAACCAAAATTGGGACAAACACAAATCAACACCACACATCAACCACCATTGGCCTCAACACAACAGATTTGCCCCCCTACAGAAGGACAGTCCCATTGCATTAGCAGACAGACATACCCCACATTTCAGGAACCAGGACAACAGGTCCAACCCAAAAAAACGAGAAAGGACACCAAATCATTCAGAGGGAGAAGAGGAGGTAGAGGAAAGACACATGAGAAAAAGACATTTTTAAGTAAGATATACAACTTATCTTCACAGCCAATTACTGAACAAGAAACACGAGTACTAGCAAAAGGACTTAAATTTGTACCAACCCAAGGAGTAAATACTTTCCAATTATTTATAGACGCCCAGAAGTTTATCAGAAATTTAACTATTAAACGTTTCTTTATCAAAAAGGAAACTTTAAGTTACACACCCCCTGAGAGTGACCCAAGGACCAAATTTAAAAATCCGTCTAAATTCTATCCTAGCCATTTTAAAGGGCCATGTATAGATGTCTTTGGGAAACTTATAATGAAAGATTTAGAAAATATGAGACATCAACCCAAACACTATAACTTATCAAAAGTAGAATCTGAAATTCTAAAAGAACTTAATAAAAGAGAGGACATCATCATAAAGGAAGCCGACAAGGGGGGAGGGGTAGTCATTATGGATAGGACATTTTACTTACAAGAAGCTAATAGAATTCTATCAGATACTAACACCTACCAAATTTTAAACCACTCCCCCAAAAAAGAATTCAGTCAAGAATTACAAGAATTACTAACATTAGCTCTAGATAGAAAGGTTATCAGTGAACAAGAATATGATTTCCTGTTTAAAACCCATTCAAAAACTCCAATCTTTTATTTTTTACCAAAATTACACAAAGACCCCCTACAACCCCCAGGTCGCCCTATCATCAGTGGCATTGATTCATTAACTTCTAATTTATCTGCATTTATTGATTATTTTTTACAACCCTATGCACAAAATTCCAAATCGTATCTAAAGGACACCACCAGTGTACTTAACATCATTAATCAATTAAAATGGGAACCCGATTATCTGTGGGCCACCATGGACGTTACATCATTATATTCTATAATTGACCATCAAAAAGGCTTAACAGCTATCAGATGGAAATTAACACAAGATCCCAATTTATCTGAAAAAATGTTAGACTTTATTCTTGCAGCTATAAATTTTATGTTAACTCATAATTTTTTCTGGTTCAATGACCAACAATATCTACAAATTTGTGGTACCGCCATGGGCACCAGGTTCGCCCCCAGCTACGCCAATATTTATATGGACCACTTTGAACATCTTCACGTGTGGTCCAATGACGTAGCCGGGGCGAGCCTGGTGACATGGCGGAGATACATCGACGATGTCCTCTGTATTTGGAGGGGAAATATAGAAAATTGTCAGCAATTTGTCAACAATCTAAATAAGAATGATATGAACATCATATTGACCCCAGAACTACATAACACTAAAGTAACTTTTCTAGATTTGTCTATCATAACCATTGATGGATGTATACATACTAAAACACACTTTAAGGAGTGTGATGCAAATACATACATTCAACACGACAGTCAACACCATCCGTCATGGTTAAAAGCAATTCCTAGAGGACAATTCCAACGTATTAGGAGAAATTGTGACAGAATAGAAGATTACGAGGAACAATCACTAATACTTAAGAAGAGATTTTTGGAAAAAGGTTATTCTTCAAGTAACCTTGAAGCAGATAGACAATTAGTTTAAAATTTGGACCGTAATTCTATCTTGGCCAAACAAAAAATTACTACAAATAAATAATCTTCTTTTCCCAGATTCATTACAACATTTAACTCAGGGCACAATCAAATTACTAATATCATCAAAAAACATTGGCATATTTTACACAATGATTAATTTTTAAGTAAAACCATACCTACTAAACCTCAAATCACCTACAGAAGAGGCAGCAATTTTAAACAAAAATTAGCTCCATCCCTAATAAAAGGTATGGCTCCCAAACCACCCTTAAGTATTTCAAATTTACAGGGTTTTTACACATGTGGAAAATGTAAAGGTTGCAATTATACAAAAATAACCCATAAATCCTTCACTTCCTTCACAACAGGAAAAACCTACACAATTAAACATTTCATCACATGCAAAACCAAAAATGTTATATATTTACTACAGTGTAATTGTCAGATTCAATATTTAGGACAAACTACCAGATTTCTTAAGACCCGCATTTTAGAACATCTTAACAAAATAGATAAGAAACATGAGGACCATGGTGTCCCTTTACATTGTAATACTTGTCCCCAATTTGATTTCAGCAAATTTTCATGGATAGGAATAGAGAAAGTATCCACCCATTGGAGAGGAGGACATTTAGAACACGAGTTAAATAAGAGAGAATTATGGTGGATTCACACGCTTAGAACCTATAACCATTGGGGGTTAAATAAAGACATCCGAATAGCAGCTTTTATTTAAACCAACAATTCATAAATATTAGGGATCTGAAAACCTCTAAGTAAATAGAGTAACTTTTTAAATGTTAATTGTCTATCACTTAAATTAGTCACTAGGATTTATACACTATGCTTATATAACAAGCACTATTTAATTTAATTTTAATTTAATTTTATTTAGCTTTCACTTTAAGAAAAGCACAAATTACAATATCTAAATATTACGGATATAGTATCCATAAAAAAGTATTTAACACAACTTTCACTATCTAATCTTACATCTGTCTCTTTAAGATAAGACATAAAGTATTAAAAGAAAAATGGGTCTTATTCCCCTTTTACACTAAACCTATTCTCCACTAAAATAGAATAGCACAGAAAAAAACAATTAGAAGAAAGATATAGAATTTCCTAATACCCTTTTCTATATTGATTGTAACACACGATTTCATAAAGTTTAGAATTTTATAAAATTGTTACTGTTTTTCATACTATCGAGATATGATTTCAATGCTATCTAAAGTTGCTGTAGAAATATCAGATAGAATGTCATTATTTTACTTCATATGCGATCAGAATGGATACTGCCGCTTTCTCTTATTTTTCTATCTATAGAATGTTAAGTCAAATTCTCGCATCGGTACATTTGATCAAAGTCACGAAAAAGGACGTTTCTCCTGATTGGCTAAAAACAACACGTGACTAAACGAGCCCATGCAACGTCACATATTAACGGAGAACATTCCATTACTATCGGATTGGCTAAAAAAACCATGTGACTTTATGGCGGACCTGAAAGGGACCCAAAACAAAAGGAATACTCGAATGGGAACTTAACGTAGCACTGTATTTTCATTGGATGAAATTTTGAAGGAACTTTACGATTGGCTATCTTTTATTGTTTGCATGTTTATGCCGAACCATAGTACAAAAATATTTGTTTTTAACTTTAATATAGCGACATAAAAAAGATTTAGCGATGTCAAGAATAAGGTTGGGCCTAAACATCTAATTAAAATTGTTTTGTTTATGTCTCATGTGAGTCCAATTTCCTGTCATACACAGGAAATTGGAACATCGATACCCCTGTATAAAAATCCGGCTACAATGTCACAGTATTATACAAACCTTTTCACTTGTTTTTATTGCTCTTGAAAAAGACGCTTGAGCGTTGAAACGCGTAGAGCTAAAATAAACCTTTTTATCTCTTATATTGGGAATCATTTTTTCCTGTGACAAGCCGGACTTTCTGCTTTTTATAAGTAAGTTACTACATGATTTACAACAAAAGTTATTACCTTACTGCTGATGGGGTTTTAATCCTTTTTCAGCCCAGCTGATAATACCTTTGAAAATCACCTGTTATTCCTTTGGAGAGAGACACACCTTAGAAGCTGAACTCACATTACTAAAGGAGTGAGTATATTGCACATTATTTTGTCGGATTTAACTTGCACATCAAGTCCATTTCTATCTATCATTAGAAATTAACTATACATCAAGACCAGCGCCATCCATTTCGTTTTATCTATCAACACCGCCTGGGGATCCCGGGACCTGGACCCGTAAAGAGGAAGTTTGGTGTTCTGACGGGACGCCATCAGATCCAATTCTTCAGTGCCCCATAGCTGAGTCAGCTGTGCAAACACCTCCGGGTGGAGTTCCCACTCCCCCGGGTGAAAAGTCTGACGACTTAGGAAATCCGCCTCCCAATTGTCTACTCCTGGGATGTGAATTGCTGAGAGATGGCAAGAGTGATCCTCTGCCCACCTGATTATTTTGGTTACTTCCATCATTGCTAGGGAACTCCTTGTTCCCCCTTGATGATTGACATAAGCTACAGTCGTGATGTTGTCCGACTGAAATCTGATGAATTTGGCCGCAGCTAGCTGAGGCCATGCCTGAAGCGCGTTGAATATCGCCCTCAGTTCCAGAATGTTTATCGGGAGAAGAGCTTCTTCCCGAGACCATAAGCCCTGAGCTTTCAGGGAGTTCCAGACTGCACCCCAGCCCAACAGACTGGCGTCGGTCGTTACGATGATCCACTCTAGTCTGCGGAAACACATTCCCTGAGACAGGTGATCCTGAGACAACCACCAGAGAAGAGAATCTCTGGTCCCCTGGTCCAACTGTATTTGAGGAGACAAATCTGCATAATCCCCATTCCACTGTTTGAGCATGCACAGTTGCAGTGGTCTGAGGTGTATCCGTGCAAAAGGGACTATGTCCATTGCCGCTACCATTAGTCCGATTGTCTCCATGCACTGAGCTACAGATGGCCGAGGAATGGAATGAAGAGCTCGGCAAGCAGTTAAGAGTTTTACCTTTCTGACCTCCGTCAGAAATATTTTCATTTCTACCGAGTCTATTAGGGTTCCTAGGAAGGGAACTCTTGTGAGGGGGGAGAGAGAACTCTTTTTGATGTTCACCTTCCACCCGTGAGACCTCAGAAAGGCCAATATAATTTCCGTGTGAGACTTGGCTCTTTGGAAAGTCAACGCTTGAATTAAGATGTCGTCTAGATAAGGCGCCACTGCTATGCCCCGCGGTCTTAGAACCGCCAGGAGGGACCCTAGCACCTTTGTGAAAATTCTGGGAGCGGTGGCCAACCCGAAAGGAAGAGCCACAAACTGATAATGCTTTTCCAGAAAGGCGAACCTGAGAAACTGGTGATGATCTTTGTGGATAGGAATATGTAGGTACGCATCCTTTAGATCCACGGTAGTCATATATTGACCCTCCTGGATCATTGGTAAGATTGTCCGAATGGTCTCCATCTTGAATGATGGGACTCTGAGGAACTTGTTTAGAATTTTGACATCCAGGATTGGTCTGAAAGTTCCTTCTTTTTTGGGAACCACAAACAGGTTTGAGTAAAACCCCAGCCCTTGTTCCGCAATTGGAACTGGGTGGATCACTCCCATTGTATGTAGGTCTTCTACACAACGTAAGAACACCTCTTTCTTTGTCATGTCTGAAGACAGACGAGAAATATGGAACCTTCCCCTTGGAGGGGAGTCTTTGAATTCTAGAAGATATCCCTGGGATACAATCTCTAAGGCCCAGGGATCGTGTACGTCTCTTGCCCAGGCCTGAGCGAAGAGAGAGAGTCTGCCCCCTACTAGATCCGGTCCCGGATTGGGGGCTACCCCTTCATGCTGTCTTAGAGGCAGCAGCAGGCTTCTTGGCCTGTTTACACTTGTTCCAGCCCTGGTAAGGCTTCCAGGCTGCCCTGGGTTGTGAAGTGTTACCCTCTTGCTTTGCAGCAGGGGAGGATGAAGCAAGACCGCTCCTGAAATTCCGAAAGGAACGAAAATTATTTTGTTTGTTCTTCGTCTTGAAGGACTTGTCCTGGGGGAGAGCATGGCCTTTTCCCTCAGTGATTTCTGAAATAATCTCTTTCAATTCAGGCCCGAAGAAGGTCTTTCCTTTGAAAGTGATGTTCAATAGTTTGGATTTTGACGACACATCGGTCGACCAGGACTTTAGCCATAACGCCCTGCGCGCTAAAATGGCGAAACCTGAATTTTTGGCCGCTAACTTAGCTATTTGGAAAGCGGCATCTGTGATAAAAGAATTAGCCAGCTTAAGAGCCTTAATTCTGTCCATAATGTCCTCATATGAGGTCTCCGTCTGGAGCGCATCTTCCAGCGCCTCGAACCAGAAAGCAGCTGCAGTGGTTACAGGAACAATGCACGCAATAGGTTGGAGAAGAAAACCTTGTTGAACAAAAATTTTCTTAGGTGAACCCTCTAACTTTTTATCCATAGGGTCTTTAAAAGCACAACTGTCTTTGATTGGTATAGTTGTGCGTTTAGCAAGTGAAGAAACAGCCCCCTCCACCTTAGGGACTGTCTGCCACGAGTCCCGCATGGGGTTAGATATGGGGAACATTTTCTTAAAAACAGGGGGGGGGGGAAACGAAGGGAATACCTGGTTTATCCCACTCCCTAGTAACGATATCCGCAATCCTCTTAGGGACCGGGAACACATCAGTGTAGACAGGAACTTCTAGGTACTTGTCCATTTTACACAATTTCTCTGGAACCACCATAGGGTCGCAGTCATCCAGAGTAACTAATACCTCCCTGAGCAATAAGCGGAGGTGTTCTAGTTTAAATTTAAAAGCCAACGTATCTGAGTCTGTCTGAGGAGCAACCTTTCCCTAATCGGAAATTTCTCCCTCAGACAGCACATCCCTCGCCCCCATTTCAGAGCGTTGTGAGTGTAAATCGGATACGGCTACTAAAGCGTCAGAATGCTCAGAATCTGTTCTTAAAACAGAGCTATCATGCTTTGCAGGTAACACGGGCAGTTTAGATAAAAACACTGAGAGGGTATTATCCATGACTGCCGCCAAGTCTTGTAAGGTAAAAGAGTTAGACGCACTAGAGGTGCTAGGTGTCGCTTGAGCGGGCGTAACTGGTTGTGACACTTGGGGAGAGGTTAACGGGCTAACCTCATTACCTTCTATCTGAGAATCATCTAGGGTCACATTTTTAAGTGCAACAATATGTTCTTTAACCCCTTAATGACTGAGGACGTGCAGGGTACGTCCTCAGAAAAAAGGCAGTTAACGCCTGAGGACGTACCCTGCACGTCCTCGGTGTGGAAAGCAGCTGGAAGCGATCCTGCTCGCTTCCAGCTGCTTTCCGGTTATTGCAGTGATGCCTCGATATGGAGGCATCCTGCAATAACCTTCTACGGCCATCCGATGCAGAGAGAGCCACTCTGTGGCCCTCTCTGCACCGGACATCGATGGCCGGTATCGTTGGTGGGTGGGAGCCGGTGTGGGAGGTGGGTGGCGGCCATCGATGGCCCTGGTCATGTGGAGGGGGCGGGATCGTGGGCGGGGGAGTCCGGGGGCGCGCGCGGGCGCGCGCACGTGCACGAGGGGGCGGGGGCGGGCGCGTGCACTGGGAGGGAGCGGGTGGGAACCGCTACACTACAGAAAAATGTGTCCCAAAACAAAATAAAAGTGGGACTTAGAATGTAAAAAAAAACCTTAGGAGTCATTTAGGTGGTGGGGGTTGGTCCGTGGGGGACCGTGGGGTGCCCTGCAAAAAAAATAAAAAAAAATAAAAAAATAAACATTTGTTTGTGTGCAAACTGGGTACTGGCAGACAGCTGCCAGTACCCAAGATGGCCCCCAATAAGGCAGAGGGGGAGGCTTAGAGAGCTGTTTTGGGGGGATCAGGGAGGTTGGGGGCTAAGGGGGGATCCTAAACACAGCATATGTAAATATGCTTTTTTTTTTTCTTTTAGAAAAAAACAAAAAAAAACTTTTATTTTAGTACTGGCAGACTTTCTGCCAGTACTTAAGATGGCGGGGACAATTGTGGGGTGGGGGAGGGAAGGGAGCTGTTTGGGAGGGATCAGGGGGTGGGATGTGTCAGGTGGGAGGCTGATATCTACACTAAAGCTAAAATTAACCCTGCAAGCTCCCTACAAACTACCTAATTAACCCCTTCACTGCTAGCCATAATACACGTGTGATGCGCAGCAGCATTTAGCGACTTTCTAATTACCAAAAAGCAACGCCAAAGTCATATATGTCTGCTATTTCTGAACAAAGGACATCCCAGAGAAGCATTTACAACCATTTGTGCCATAATTGCACAAGCTGTTTGTAAATAATTTCAGTGAGAAACCTAAAATTGTGAAAAAATTAACGTTTTTTTTTATTTGATCGCATTTGGCGGTGAAATGGTGGCATGAAATATACCAAAATGGGCCTAGATCAATACTTGGGGTTGTCTACTACACTACACTAAAGCTAAAATTAACCCTAGAAGCTCCCTACATGCTCCCTAATTAACCCCTTCACTGCTGGGCATAATACACGTATTGTGCGCAGTGGCATTTAGCAGCCTTCTAATTACCAAAAAGCAAAGCCAAAGCCATATATGTCTGCTATTTCTGAACAAAGGGTATCCCAGAGAAGCATTTACAACCATTTATGCTATAATTACATAAGTTGTTTGTAAATAATTTCAGTGAGAAACCTAAAGTTTGTGAAAAAAATTGTGAAAAAGTGAACAATTTTCTTTATTTGATCGCATTTGGCGGTGAAATGGTGGCATGAAATATACCAAAATGGGCCTAGATCAATACTTTGGGATGTCTTCTAAAAAAAAATATATACATGTCAATGGATATTCAGGGATTCCTGAAAGATATTAGTGTTCCAATGTAACTAGCGCTAATTTTGAAAAAAAGTGGTTTTGAAATAGCAAAGTGCTACTTGTATTTATGGCCCTATAACTTGCAAAAAAAGCAAAGAACATGTAAACATTGGGTATTTCTAAACTCAGGACAAAATTTAGAAACTATTTAGCATGGGTGTTTTTTGGTGGTTGTAGATGTGTAACAGATTTTGGGGGTCAAAGTTAGAAAAAGTGTGTTTTTTTCCATTTTTTCCTCATATTTTATAATTTTTTTTATAGTAAATTATAAGATATGATGAAAATAATGGTATCTTTAGAAAGTCCATTTAATGGCGATAAAAACGGTATATAATATGTGTGGGTACAGTAAATGAGTAAGAGGAAAATTACAGCTAAACACAAACACCTCAAAAATGTAAAAATAGCCTTGGTCCCAAACGGACAGAAAATGGAAAAGTGCTGCGGTCATTAAGGGGTTAAAGTGTATAGATATATCAGTACAAGTGGGACACATTCTGAGAGGGGGTTCCACCATGGCTTCTAAACACATTGAACAAGGATTTTCCTTGGTGTCAGACATGTTTAACAGACTAGTAGTAAGGCAAACAGGCTTAGAAATCACTTTAATCAAGCAAAAACACACTTTGCAAAAAACGTTACTGTGCCTTTAAGAGATAAAAAGGCACACAATTTTTCCAAAACAGTGAAAAATGCAGCAAACTTTTCGAAATTTTCACAGTATGTACCTAAAGCATTAGTAAGATTGCACCACTAGCAATAAAAACGATTAACCCCTTAAAGGGACATTATACACTCATTTTTTCTTTGCATAAATGTTTTGTAGATGATCTATTTATATAGCCCATAAAGTTTTTTTTTTTAAATAAATGTATAGTTTTGCTTATTTTTAAATAACATTGCTCTGATTTTCAGACTCCTAACCAAGCCCAAAAGTTTTATGTGAATACTCTCAGCTACCTTCTCCAGCTTGCTCCTGTTTGTGTAAAGGGTCTTTTCATATGCAAAAGAAGGGGGAGGGGAGAGTGTCTTATTTGCCACTTGCAGTGGGCTTTCTAGCTGCCTTTTCAACAGAGCCAAACTGACAGCTTCTAAGTAAGTTTTTAAACAGTTTTACACTGGATTTTTATATCCGTATCTGTGCATCTTATTCCTTATAGTATTGTCTATTACATGCAGTTATATAAAAATGAGTGTATACTGTCCCTTTAATGCCCAAACCGGATCGATATTAAGCCAACAGACTGGTTAAAACAACTTCAGCACCTTGCCACAGCTCTGCTGTGGCCCTACCTGCCCTTGGGAGTCAGATTTGTGGGGAAAAAGCTTCTTATGTGTCCTCAAACTGTAGCAGGACCCTCCATGTGAAACAGCCTGAAGTTCTAGTCACTAAAACTGCGCATCTGAGGCGCGAAATTAGGCCCCTCCCACCTTACTCCAGTGCTCTGAGCCCTAAAGAAACACTCCTAAGTGTTTTAATAATAGCCATGTGGGTAACAACCCCTGAAAGAAACCCAAAGGAACCTTCAAAGTGTCTCAAAAAACGATATTTTTCAATAAAAACCGTTTGCCATTAAGTAGTGTCAACCAGCATAAATTAGCCCTGTTATGTAAGCTAGCAATTCCATACTTAGTCTCTGAATACAGCTTACCCTTCCCTCATGGGGATCTTATCAGTCTTTTCTAGCATTATCACAGTCTTGTCTAGAAATAAATGACTGAAAATACCTTATTGCAGCCTGACCTGCAAACCGTTCCCCCCCAACTGAAGTTTTCTTGTACTCCTCAGTCCTTTGTGGGAACAGCAGTGGATTTTAGTTACAACATGCTAAAATCATCTTCCTCCCTGCAGAAATCTTCATCTCTTTTCTGCTAGAGAGTAAATAGTACACACCGGTACCATTTAAAATAACAAACTTTTGCTTGTAGAAAATAAAAACTACAATTCTAACACCACATTCACTTTACCCTTCTGATTGCTTAGAGCCGGCAAAGAGAATGACTGGGGGGTGGAGCTAGAGGGGGAGCTATATGGACAGCTCTGCTGTGTGCTCTCTTTGCCACTTCCTGTAGGGAAGGAGAATATCCCACAAGTAAAGGATACACCTTACAAGAGAAATGTTTTTTAAAAAACAAGTTGTACACATTTACATTTATGGACAACATAAACACATTTTTATATATATGGGACTATACTACTGCTAAATCTATTGAGATATATTGTTAATTGCATTTTAATATCTTATCTTATTATATAATCATTCACTTTGCACACACTGGCTTTTGTACTTTTGCTGTTATATAGTTAAGGATACACTACTGTTGTTATGGTATTGTGATATACATTGTGTCTCATTCATTTATGCACAAAAATGTATTTGGTCTACCAAGGGCACCTCCTATTTACATATAATCTAGTCTACATTTACATTTAGTAAGAAAAAGAAATACTAGTGTATGTTGTGACTTTTTTGAAGACAAAACCAAAGTATGTAAATCTTTACAGAACAGTGATCGTCTCAAGTACTCCTGACCAGCAGTGGTCACATGGTAACACGTTCCGGCCCTCCAATTGGCCTTTGTCAAACCATAACACTTCTGTGTGGCTGGCTGTCTTTTATACCTTTATCCAGGTGTATTCAATTGCTTAACCTAGTTGTTTTTATTAGTTGACCACCTGATTCAAAAAGTCACCACACAGCAAGTTTCTATTTAACACAGTTGAAGTCTGCAAGCACACACACATAAGATCGGTATACGTGTTGGATTACAAATTGTGCCTCTGGATTGGCAAGCAGCCTGTGGAGGATATCTAGAAGAAAACAGCTATAAAGGAACTGTGAGTACGTAGCCTTTTTGAGCTACGGTGGGGAAGAAACCCCAGCATACTACTCCATACCCTATTTTCTTTGGAAGTATATACAGAACATTGCTATGACTTTTATATAGAGCGTGCACGCTACTATTAGTTCATATATGCTGTTTTAATGTTATGCGCAATATATATATATATATATATATATATATATATTCTATATACAGGTTAATCTGTACTCGTTTTTTAATCTGCAATATAATACACTAAATACGTTCTAGCTATGCATGTTTTTATGTGATTTTATATATTTTTATGAAAGCAGCTTGTTTTATACAATTGTGTACTTATGCCATTTGGCTTCTGCAATAATGAACGTTTTTTGATATTTAAAGCAACAGTTTTATTGAATAATACCCCTTCCACCACCAAAACATTTGGTCAATATATTTTTTATATTTTTATGTCCTTTGAGGATTTAGATTTTAGCGCTTCCTTTTCCCCCTCTTTGTACTTGCTTACTTTCTAGACACTTTGGGACAGTGTCCAATTTTAGGAAGCTTTCCTCTATAACAGAATCAAGTGGTTTTTCGATCCTTACCTAGAAAGATATTATGGGACCTTTTCCTTCCATACCTTAACAAAGGCTACCATTTATACCTGAACAATTTTTATACAAGTATTGAGTTATTTAAAATATATATATATTTGACACTTGTGCTTGTGGCACAATCTGAAAAAATAGGAGAGGATTACCCCAACAGCTGGTGCGGCCCATGCAAAAGTGTGGAAACACATCTGCTTTGCATCAGGGTGAACTTTTGGCGATCAGATTTACGGACAAGAAAGACGTCCATATTTTATCCACGATGAACACTAAAGCCACAGAGCCAGTAACGCAAAGAGGAGTGCACAGGCCAATCAACAAACCAAAGTGTGTCTTTGATTACAATAAATATATGGGGGAGTCGACTTGGCTGACCAGTGTTTGAAGCCATACCTGATACATTGCAAATTCGCTAAAAGAGAGGTATAAGGTGCGCAAATCTGCACAGACACTAATCTGTTCCCATAAACCAGATATGTGAGACAATATTAAAATATAAGAAAAAGTGTGTGTGTGTGCGCTAACAGCTACGGGGATAATCTCCAATGGTAATTTATAAAACAACTATAGTAGTGGGTGTATATAAGCTAAAAATCCTAGGATTATATCCTCCTTTGAACAATATATCTAATAAAATATCTAATAAAATAAACACATATCCCAATTGGTACAAGAATAAAATACTTTATGTTATTATTCTTAAAAAATACATGAATATGCAAAAATGACAAAAATTAAGTTTTAATCTAAAATAAGGCTAAAAATGTATGACCGGTCATATACATATATGCATGCAAACAAACTAATTAAATCCAAGACATAAATCTAAAAGCCCCACTTTGAAATGAGGGTGCGGTAGCGAATTACACTTTGTGCAACAAAAAGTATGGTAAGGGATTTGTTCTGCTTAGAACTGAAATGTATCGTGGGTCCTTTAACGACTGAATTCTTAATTAAGAAAACTTGTATCCACCTAAATGTTCTTTCCTTTGTAAATAGTAACCTTCAAAAGAGTTCCAAGAAAGTTCCGTTTGTAGAGTGGAGGTTAACCAATCAACGGACAAATTCGTTTAAAGGTAGTTGGTTCGATACTAATATATTATTAGTGTGTTATCCAGGGTATAAGTCTTAATCATAGGACGGGTGACAATGTATAACCTAACTGTAGGGCCACAACACCTCTACAGTGCCTACCTGTCTCACTTTGTGGTAAGAATTGTCCGTAGGGTTCAGGCACAGGTGTCTTGAGCGGCTCCTAACAGTCGGCGGTGTCACTGATCCTCTCGGAAGTAGATCCGGCTTGTACGAAAACTCTGCGCAGAGTATGTGGAAGAGAGGCGAAAAAAGTAATTCCGGACAATCTCTTTCAATCCTTGATGTTCGTGTTATATTAACACCTTGTGGTTTCTTGTCTGACTCCACAAGGTGTTAATATAACACGAACATCAAGGATTGAAAGAGATTGTCCGGAATTACTTTTTTCGCCTCTCTTCCACATACTCTGCGCAGAGTTTTCGTACAAGCCGGATCTACTTCCGAGAGGATCAGTGACACCGCCGACTGTTAGGAGCCGCTCAAGACACCTGTGCCTGAACCCTACGGACAATTCTTACCACAAAGTGAGACAGGTAGGCACTGTAGAGGTGTTGTGGCCCTACAGTTAGGTTATACATTGTCACCCGTCCTATGATTAAGACTTATACCCTGGATAACACACTAATAATATATTAGTATCGAACCAACTACCTTTAAACGAATTTGTCCGTTGATTGGTTAACCTCCACTATACAAACGGAACTTTCTTGGAACTCTTTTGAAGGTTACTATTTACAAAGGAAAGAACATTTAGGTGGATACAAGTTTTCTTAATTAAGAATTCAGTCGTTAAAGGACCCACGATACATTTCAGTTCTAAGCAGAACAAATCCCTTACCATACTTTTTGTTGCACAAAGTGTAATTCGCTACCGCACCCTCATTTCAAAGTGGGGCTTTTAGATTTATGTCTTGGATTTAATTAGTTTGTTTGCATGCATATATGTATATGACCGGTCATACATTTTTAGCCTTATTTTAGATTAAAACTTAATTTTTGTCATTTTTGCATATTCATGTATTTTTTAAGAATAATAACATAAAGTATTTTATTCTTGTACCAATTGGGATATGTGTTTATTTTATTAGATATTTTATTAGATATATTGTTCAAAGGAGGATATAATCCTAGGATTTTTAGCGTATATACACCCACTACTATAGTTGTTTTATAAATTACCATTGGAGATTATCCCCGTAGCTGTTAGCGCACACACACACACTTTTTCTTATATTTTAATACTGGTACATTGCAAAACCACCATTTGACATAAAAAAGTTGCCAGATACCTCACATAAGTCTTCAACTCCTATGTATTATACAAGCAGTCAGGCACAGACCGCAAAGTAACTTACCTGGACTATTTAAAAAATAGTCACAAATATTTTATTTCAGCAGAAGCCCCCAAACCCCCAGTGTTTTTAACCAGAAAACATCATCAGACTTTTTGTAAGGCATTTCCCAAGTAGGTTTTCTCCCACTGCATACAAACGAGCCCCCCAAAAGCGCTGCAGAGTCTGCAGCAAAAAAGGTGTCTATCACTGTCCTTCCTATCCTTCTTTGCCTGGTCTCTGTATTAATAAATAATTGTTTCAAAAACTACCACACCCTTGTCAACAACTCAGAGAAAGCCTGAGTTTAAAAAAACAAAACAAACTAAAGCTTCCTTAAGGGATTTGTTTAACTTGAAATACCCCAATATCAGACACAGAGCCATTAAATTACCACAGAGCAGGGGCGTATTAATGGATAGGCCAACAATGCCGGTGCCTAGCGCGACACTTTTTGGGGGGCGGCACTTGCTCCCGCTGCTACACGAATATGTGGCATTAAAGATTTTTTATTTTGACAGGCAGCTTGCTGCCAAACAGTCACGTGACTGGCTTTTCGTCTTCCTGTCTGTTGGGGAGTGAGTCACACACGTGATCTCACAAGCCAGACGAGAAGAAGTGTGTGACAGAGGGAGACTCACTGATCACTGCGGTGGAGAGTGGTCAGCGGGGCGTAAGGGAGTCAGCTGAGTGGAACTCAGGTAGGGGCCAGACCACTGCCACAGCTGTCAGTGCCACTGGAATATTGCTGAGAGATGTGCTATTAGTTTACACTAGTGTAATGTATAGGCTCCACACTTCATGCAAACATATCCTATATATGACCTGGTCCCCGCCACACTAAACTCCTTAACTGACAGGCTACCTACCATAATTAACCCCTAAATGCCAGGGCACCACTATTATTGGCCCCTAACCACTTGACCCCAATGAGGACTACCACCAAAAACACTAAAACACCCTAATTAAATGATCTGAATGGGACTAAGCTGCTCCTTGAAATAGGGAGGTGGCTTCCTCTTCTTAAGCTGTAACTGGGAGGTGGCTGCAGGCTGGATCTGCTACTACCTATACTGACATGCAGGGGATTTTTAGGGTGTGATGACAGCACTCTTTCAGGGCTAGACATCTCCAGAAGAGAACGAGCAAGACTATATTCAGTAGTTGCATGTTAAGGTGCAGCTACAAAGAAGACATTGGTGTGAAAATTAAGAGTTTCTAGGAGAGAGCTGCCTTTGTAGCAGTAGCTGCAATGTTATGTTTAGTCCCCACCTTGTTATGATTGCAGCCTCCCACATCACACACTGTATGTGTGCAATCATGCAATCCCATGGTAGCAGAGCATGGAAATAATAATGTTTAACTTGCTTTCTCGTTTGCAAACTGTAAACAACTAAATATATTACCATTTATTATTTTCATAATTGGTCTCATTATGTAAGTGTACTGGTCAGCTAAATCCAAACACACCTGCTGCTTTGATAAATTAAAGAGTTCCTTGAATGCTTATTAGTAATAGTGAGTAGTACAAATTAATTAAAACAATAAAGTATATTTTGAAAACTGTTATATACTTACTTTCTATTCAAGAAAAAAGAAAAAAAAAAAAAAGTCATATTACTCCCTGACCGGGGGGGGGGGGGGGTGCAGCAGGATGCTAAGTGCCTAGGGCAGCACAAAAAAATTAACTCCAGTTAACAAAATTCTTGTGGATGTATTTGGTCTTTCTGAGCTTCTATAAATTCCCCAAAATCACAGAAAGGCCCAGCATCCAAATTTCAAGTTTCAAAAATAAAAAAGTCTGGTCCCTAATATACCTCTGTAACTTCAGTAATATCTAACAAACCTATACATGTAGGGTACTGGCAGACTCAGGAGATGTAGCTGATTGAGGCATTTCACTGCGGTGACACATCAGGATTTCAATATTCACAATGAAAAAGCAAGTTGTGTGTGAAAAACGCCATTTTTGTTACTGCAAAATTTGGAAGAAATTGGGGATAAGATGGCGATTCATAAAAGCTAAAAAATGCTCAGGTTCAGATTTCCTGGGTCGTCTACGTTTGAAAATAGTATGCATTATGGGGGTATATTGAGCTGGTAGGCTACTCTACTACTCTAAATACAACAAGGGCCCAATACATTAATCTGTAAAAATTCCTGCTTTGAAAAAATAAATGAGCCTAATGGGCCCTATAATTTCACAAAAAGTAGACAAACCTATACATGTGGTGATCTGGTTAAAGTAAAAAGGATCGGTATCCATTTCTTTGACAAACTGGTGACTGTTGCAGGGTTGCTTAACCCTTTACATCACAGTGCTCTTATTGTCCATGTACACAGAGAAGCTATGCACATGTGCAGTAACACTTAAAGGGACAGGAAACCCCCAAAAATGTATTTCATGATTCGGATAGAATATTCAATTTCAAACAACTTTCTAATTTACTTTTAGTATCAAATTTGCTTCATTATCTTGTTATACATTGCTAAAAGAACATCTAGTCATATCTAGTCGGCCAATCACAAGAGACAAATGTGTGCAGGCACCAATCCGCAGCTAGCTCTCCCTAGTGTAAAATATGTGCATATTCTTTTTCAACAAGGGATACCAAGAGAACAAAGCATATTTTGAAAATAGAAGTGAATTTAAAAGTGTCTTAAAATGTAGCAACGAGCACCCATAAGCATGATCCTAATGAACTGCACAGCCTGGCGGCCTTTGACTATTCATTTGGTATCCGTATTTGAAGAAAAGAAAAAAAAAAGCTGAAATAAGCCTACAGAGCTGTTCAACTTAACTGTAAAGCACTTGTATATATATATATATATATATATATATATATATATATTTTAATAGGCAATACCAGGTTTCAGATAAACTGTATGTCAAAGCATTACAGATCCATGGCTCCTAAACTTATAGTATAAAATGCTTCACTAAAAAAAGAATATAGATAGGGCCTCTTTTTATTTTTATAAATATCTCAAAAGTGCTTTATGTGTCACTTTCACATCCCTTACAACTTAATTCAGATTAAAGAGACAAGAAAGTTAAACATATATTCAAACAGCAAATTTCACTTTCAAAATGGTACAACGCATATTACGTTATCTGCAATTAGTAATAAAAACTAAATTTATGCTTAACTGATAAATTACTTTCTTTTACGATATGACGAGTCCACGGATTTCATCCTTACTTGTGGGATATTAACCTCCTGCTAACAGGAAGTGGCAAAGAGCACCACAGCAGAGCTGTATATATAGCCCCTCCCCTTCCCCTCCACCCTCAGTCATTCGGACGAAGGTATAGGAAGAGAAAAAGGAAAGGCTAAAAGGTGCAGAGGTGACTGAAGCTTACAAAAAATATAAAGAAAAACTGTCTTAAAAAGAACAGGGTGGGCCGTGGACTCGTCATATCGTAAAAGAAAGTAATTTATCAGGTACGCATAAATTTAGTTTTCTTTTACGAAGATATGATGAGTTCACGGATTTCATCCTTACTTGTGAGAAACCAATACCAAAGCAATAGGACACGGATGAAAGGGAGGGACAAGACAGGAACCTAAACGGAAGGCACCACTGCTTGAAGAACCTTTCTCCCAAAAATAGCCTCAGAAGAAGTAAAAGTATCAAATTTGGAAAATTTGGAAAAAGTGTGAAGGGACGACCAAGTCGCAGCCTTACTAATCTGTTCAACAGATGCATCGCTTCTAAAAGCCCATGTGGAAGCCACAGCCCTAGTAGAATGAGCCGTAATTCTTTCAGAAAGCTGCTGTCCAGCAGTCTCATATGCCAGGCGGATGATACTTCTCAGCCAAAGAGAAATAGAGGTAGCTGTAGCTTTCTAACCCCTACGCTTTCCAGAATAAACAATGAATAAAGAAGAATATTGACGGAAATCCTTAGTTGCCTGTAAGTAAAACTTAAGGCATGGACCACATCCAAATTATGCAACATACGCTCCTTCTTAGAAGAATGGTTAGGACATAAGGAAGGAACAACAATTTCCTGATTAATATTCTTATTTGAAAACAACCTAAAAACAGAACTTTCCAGGATAACAATTTGATATCCATGGAATGCATGGGTTCAAACGGAACCCCTTGAAGAACTCGAAGAACTAAATTCAAACTCCAGGGAGGAGTAATGGGTCTAAATACAGGCTTAATTCTAGATAAAGCCTGACAAAAAGACTGAACATCTAGTACATTTGCCAAACGTTTGTGAAACAGAATTGACAAAGCTGAAATTTGTCCCCTTAAGGAACTTGCTGATAACCCTTTCTCCAATCCTTCTTGGGGAAAAGACAGAATCCTAGGAATCCCAACTTTACTCCATGAGTAACTCTTGGATTCACACCAATAAAGATATTTACACCATATCTTAGGATAGATTTTTCTAGTGACAGGCTTTCTAGCCTATATCAAAGTATTGATGACCGAATCAGAGAATCCTCGCTTCGATAAAATCAAGTGTTCAATCTCCACGCAGTCAGCTGCAGAGAAATTAGATTTTGATGTTGGAAAGGACCTTGATTGAGAAGGTCCTGTCTCAATGGAAGTTTCCACGGTGACAGAGAGGACATGTCCACTAGATCCGCATACCAAATCCTGCGTGACCACGCAGGCGCTATCAGGATCACTGAAGCTCTCTCCTGTTAGATTCAAGCAATCACGCGTGGAAGGAGAGGAAACGGCAGAAACACATAAGCTAGGCTGAACAACCAAGGCACTGCCAAGGCATCTATCAGTTCGGCCTGAGAATCCCTTGACCGGGATCCGTATCTTGGAAGCTTGGCATTCTGTTGAGATGCCATCAAATCCAATTCCGGTCTGCCCCATCTGAGAATCAATGAGGCAAATACCTCCGGGTGAAGTTCCCACTCCTCCGGATGAAAAGTCTGCCGACTTAGAAAATCTGCTTCCCAGTTCTCTACTCCTGGGATGTAGATTGCTGACAGATGACAAGAGTGGGCCTTCGCCCAACTGATTATCTTGGATACCTCTATCATCGCTAAGGAACTCCTTGTTCCCCCCTGATTGATAAATGCCACAGTCATGATGTTGTCCGACTGGAATCTGATGAATTTGGCCGAAGCCAACTCAGGCCACGCCTGAAGCATATTGAATATTGCTCTCAGTTCCAGAATATTGATTGGAAGTAGAGACTCCACTTGAGTCCAAACACCCTGAGCCTTCAGGGAGTTCCAAACTGCACCCCAGCCCAGAAGGCTGGCATCTGTTGTCACTATCACCCACGAGGGTCTGCGGAAACAAGTCCCTTGGGACAGATGATCCAGCGACAACCATTAAAGAAGCGAGTTTCTGGTCTCTTGATCCAGATTTATCTGAGGAGATAAATCCGCATAATCCCCATTCCACTGTCCGAGCATGCACAGTTGCAGTGATCTGAGATGAAAGCGAGCAAACAGAACGATGTCCATTGCCGCTACCATAAATCCAATTACCTCCATACACTGAGCCACTGATGGCCGAGGAATGGACTGAAGTGCTCGGCAAGTTTTAGAATCTTTGATTTTCTGACCTCCGTCAGAAAAATTTTCATGGCTACCGAGTCAGAGTTCCCAAGAAAGAAACCCTTGTCTGTGGGACAAGTGAACCCTTGTCTATGTTCACCTTCTAGCTGTGGGTTCTCAGAAAAGACAACACTGTGTCCGTGTGAGATTTTGTCATCCACGGTAGTCATATATTGACCCTCCTGGATCATTGGTAAGTTTGTTCGTATAGTCTCCATCTTGAACGATGGGACTCTGAGAAACTTGTTTAGACACTTGAGATCCAAAATGGGTCTGAAAGTTCCCTCTTTTTTGGGAACCACAAAAAGGTTAGAGTAAAACCCCTGTCCCTGTTCCAATTTTGGAACTGGACAAATTACTCCCATAGTAGAAAGGTCTTTTACACAGCGTAAGAACGCCTCTCTTTTTACCTGGTTTGCAGATAACTTTGAAAGATGAAATCTCCCTCTTGGGAGAAAGTCTTTGAATTCCAATTGATAACCGTGAGTCACTATTTCTAGTGCCCAGGGATCCTGAACATCTCTTGCCCAAGCCTGAGCAAAGAAAGAGAGTCTGCCCCTACTAGATCCAGTCCCGGATCGGGGGCCGCCCCTTCATGCTATCTTAGGAGCAGCAGCGGGCTTTTTGGATTGTTTACCCTTATTCCAGTTCTGATTAGGTCTCCAGACTGACTTAGATTGGGTAAAATTCCCTTCCTGCTTTGAGGAAGAAGAAGAAGCGGGGGGTCCACCTTTAAAATTCTGAAAGGAACGAAAATTATTCTGTTTACCCCTCATTTTAACCGATTTATCCTGAGGTAGGGCATGGTCTTTACCTCCTGTAATATCAGAAATGATTTTCTTCAATTCTGACCTTTAAAGGGAATAGCTAAAAGCTTATGTTTTGATGACACATCAGCAGACCAAGATTTGAACCACAATGCCCTACATGCTAAAATAGCAAATCCTGCATTTTTGCCGCTAATTTAGCAATTTGAAAAGCAGCAGCAGTAATAAAAGAATTAGCTAGCTTGAGAGCCTTAATTCTATCTAAGATGTCATCTAATGGAATCTCAACCTTAAGAGACTCTTCTAGAGTCTCAAACCAAAAAGCTGCTGCAGTAGTTACTGGAACAATGCAAGCCGTAGGTTGTAAAAGAAACTCCTGATTAACAAATAATCTCTTTAGAAGACCCTCTAATTTCTTATCCATAGGGTCTTTGAAAGCATAACTATCCTCAATGGGTATAGTAGTACGCTTAGCTATGGTAGATATAGCTCCCTCTACCTTAGGGGCCGTTTGCCATGAGTCTCGAATGGTATCTGATATGGGAAACATTTTCTTAAAATTAGGAGGGGGAGAAAACGGTATACCTGGTCTATCCCATTCCTTTCTAACAATTTCCGAAATTTTCTTAGGAACCAGAAAAACATCAGTGTAAGTAGGTTCTTCCAAATATTTATCCATTTTACACAATTTCTCTGGAGGAATCACAATAGGGTCACAATCATCCAGAATCGCAAAAACCTCCCTAAGTAACAGGCGGAGGTGTTCAAGCTTAAATTTAAATGACATAGCATCCGAATCTGTCTGAGGCAAAACATTCCCTAAATCAGAAATTTCACCCTCAGACAGTAATTCCCTGATCCCCAACTCAGAGCACTGTGAGGGAACATCGGAAATAGCTAATAAAGCATCATTACATTAATACTTGACCTACTGCGATTACCCTGCAACACTGGTAATTTAGACAATACCTCTGTAAGGGTAGTTGACATAACTGCAGCCATCTCCAGCAGAGTAAAGGAATTAGACGCACTAGAAGTACTAGGCGTCGTTTGTGTGGGCGTTAAAGGTTGTGACACTTGGGGAGAATTGGATGGCATATCCTGATTCTCTTCAGACTCAGAATCATCCTTAGGCACACTTACTTTATTTAAAATATGCTTTTTACATTGTAAAGCCCTTTCAGTACAAAAGTTACACAATGTTAGAGGGGGTTGCACAATAGCTTCTAAACACATAGAACAATGAGAAACCTCAATGTCAGACATGTTGAACAGACTAGTAATACCACAAAAGTCGTTTAAACACTTATTTATAGCATAAAATAAACATTAGAAAAAACGTGTACTGTGCCTTTAAGAAAAGAAAAAGTGAACAATTTTTCCAAAATGCACAAAAAACGTTAAATTATTCCCAAATTTAACTTAATATCGATGGTTAATCCAAAAATTACTGCACCCAGAAGCAAGGGCAGAAATAAGGCTTTAGAAGTACTTATATCAACATCTAGTCAAAAAATAGCTAAAAATACCCTCTACACCTCGCCACTGCTGTGCTGTGGCACCTACCTGCCCCCAGAGTACTTTGAATCAAGTTTCAAACCCTTCAGACCAGCTACACAGTCCAGGAGCCACCGAGTTACTGTTTGCTGCTGCTAAGCCTGAAGGAAATGCGCCAAAATAGGCTCCGCCGCTTAAGGTCAAAAGTTGGAGTAGGCCCAAACAACACCGCATGGGAATGCAGTTTTGCACTAAAGTAGAAATACACACACAATACAACCCTCAAGCATAAAACCAATAAGTTTTAAGTGCCAAAAAATAAAAAACATAAAACATCGTTTTTTACATTGTCTCCCATGTCACATAGTGCCCAAATATCAACTAATGATAAATATAATATAGGGAATCCAGTAACACCTCTCTTATTAAAATAGGTTTTACTGCTTACCCCATTCCCATACAGGGAAATAATGCCAGCCAGTTCTTATACACCAAGTCTCCTCAGAAAAAAAGGCTGCACATACCTTAATGCTGCTTGTAGCATGAAACCGGTCTGCACACTGAAGATGTCTCATGGTTACCTTCAGAAGTCTTGTGGGAACCAGCGTGGATCTTAGTTACAACTGCTAAGATCATCAACCTCGGTGCAGAAATCTTCTTCCATATCCCCCTGAGGAAAATAGTATGCACCGGTACCATTTAAAATAAAAAACTTCTTGATTGAAGAAACTAAAACTAACACCTCACTTTACCATGTCTTCCTAGTATAACACAGGCAAAGAGAATGACAGAGGGTGGAGGGGAAGGGGCTATATATACAGCTCTGCTGTGGTGCTCTTTGCCACTTCCTGTTAGCAGGAGGTTAATATCCCACAAGTAAGGATGAAATCCGTGGACTCGTCATATCTTTGTAAAAGAAAAGCTTACTTCACTAACATCAGTACAATACACCATATACTGCGCTACACAAATTCATTAAGAGTAAATTAATGTAAGCTTTTATTTCCCTATTTATCTGTCTATAATTTTGAGGTTTCATTAATTTGCAGTATCCCATGTATAGATTTGGGGAACTAAATACTAGCAACATTTCACTATGATACACCAATATAGTCCATAAAATAAAAATAAATAGTTCCCCTACATTTCCTTAGTAGTTCTCAATGTAAAGAATCTATAGGCTAGCACATTATGACGCAAGCTGTCTCTATATTATTACCAAGTCTTTTTCTGTAGGTACAATGAGCCACAATCAATTCATATGATGGTTCAATATACTCTGCAGGCTCTCACCTATGGATTGGTTTATTTATGGATTTTTTCAAATAGAATGTTCTTCTACATATATCCCACACATTTTTGTAAAGTTCAGCTTCAATGCTTCCCACGTAGTTACTTCTCGTTCTGAATGTTTTATTTTACTTGTGGTTTCAAAAACAGTTCATTTGATAAAACATGTTTCTAACATTCTCTTTTTTCATAGTTTATTTGTTTTAAGATTTTTTTTTTTAAAGAAAACTGAACAATGAAGAATGAAATTATAATGAAAACTGTTGTTGTTTTTAAATTGAGGAATATATTATGCACCTAATATTTTCCCATCATTTATCTACATGGTTCTTTAACCTTATAAAATACAATGATAAACTGTGCAGAAGTTTAGAAATCTATTTGTATGTCCATCCATATGCGGATTCCATTGGTCCGTCCATCCATCCATCCAGCTAAACATTTATTGGTTGCTTTTGTTTATCCATTCATTCACATATCTATCTATTTATCTATCTATCCATCTCTGGATCCATTTGCCTATTCATCCATCAAGCTGTCTGTCTATTTCTTTATCTCTCAATCTCATGTTTAGTGACACCATCCTATGCTACTTAGTGTAAAATGAGAGCCAATGTTAACATGGTTTCTGACAACTTAAAACAACTAAATGTTAATATAATGGAAATTATTTTAAACAAAATATTTAATTAGAACAGTAAAAAAGTAAATTTAGATAAATATTTTAACTGTATTACTTTCAATATTTAAAGGCTTCATGCACAGAATAATTTTGCCACTCTAATAAATAATAGTGCTTAATTCTATCATTTAGATCTGATTGGTCTAATCTAAGGTCCAGCAACCACCGTCCAGCATTGCAATTTATATGAACTGTACCATTTCCTAATTTTCTACCTCTTCCTATCTGCAACCTAGTTTTCTCCTCTGCAGCTGACTCCTTGTACATCTGTGTGAATATGCAGGTTAGAGACACTTGTGTTCTTATAAGCAGAGCCATATATCTGTTGAGAAAATGCTCAGTTGAAGTTAATTTATATAGATGTATTTAATTTGGTTCTGAGAGAATTTCTAGGTTTTGTTTACTACTTCTGCAAGTGGAAAAACAAAATCTATTGTGGTCGCTCTCTTGAAAAATCTGACTCACATGATTTATAGAATTAAAAAGTGAAAAACCAGACTAAAAACATTAGAGAGTAGATAAAACATTTGTAAGCATAAACCATATAAATCACATGAGAGCCTGTGTGGCTGATTACTGTATATGTCAAACAGTAGAGTTACGGGAAATCTGCTTCCTATACAAAATTCCCAAGAAATATAATATCCATCAGTCTAGTTATTTTTGGGGGCATGAACAAGGGAACACACGTGTTCACCCTTCAGTTCATAAAGCATGTAGCACGCACATCATTATGCTACAGCATTAACCCTTTGGCAACCAGAAGCCTGCAACACAAAGTGTGGCATTGCAATACAATTTACTTTGACAGTAAAGGTTATAAGGGGGTAAATAACAGTGTATAATAATCATTTTAGCGATCCTGTAACTTGAAATCAGACATTGTTAATAAATCTATACCCTTGGTATTTTCATATCATCAAGTATTTAATTTATCGTAGTACTAACTTTATCTCACTTTTACATTTTTTGTTATACACATAGGACTACTCACTTAAGCACTCGTGGAAACAGCTAATAGCTGTCAATATGAAAAATGAATGATGCCTTCATACAAAGAATTCCTCTGGCGCTATTGTGCTTTTGTATAATGCAGCATGGAGAGGTATTTGCCTCTTGTCGGCAATAAGGTGATATTATCCCTGTCAAGCAAATCTGAGCCTCACCAATGTAATTTGGAAAGAAAACAAAAACTCACCAGACTGGGTTTGATTCCTATACTTTCCGCCGCTTGAAATGCCAGCATTAGATTTTTTTTCTGTAACACAAAATGAGTCAGTGTGAATTAGAATAGTTTATGATGGGACTGAATACAAACAACAACAAAAACATAATTTTTACTTATCTACTGATTTTTAATCTACAAAGAAAAACTTATATATCCACTAGTTTATTAAGGGTAACTGTACAGCTAAATTAAATAAACACTAAGGTAAGAATAACTAGAAACCAATAAGTATAACGTGTTAATAATTAAATTGGACATTCTAGAATCAAACACCAGGCAAACAGCTAGCCGCAGAGCTTTCACTAGATCAGTTTAAACAGAGGTGCAGCTAAAGTCTCTGGGCACTGTAACTGACATTTATGTCCACATATTTAATAACCACAAGTAAGAAATCACTAATACCAACGTACAGCCAGAATACTAAAATATACCTAATTGTTGCAAAGTATCAGGTGTACTACAAAAAACTATTTGTCAAAATATGTTAGAAGATTATCAACATGTGTTAGTCACAGACAAAACATGCATATAATTATGGATTACAATGCAGATAATGCAGGCATCTGCCTAGGGCCACTTCACAGGGTCTTCTATTATCCTATAATATAAAAGGCCAAGTGTGTGTTTGTCCGAAGCTGTCATGCGCAGTAGAGACAGCATGGGGACAAACACACCTGGCCTTACCTGACAATAAATCCATGCTGTTTGCCGCAAAAGTGGGCGTGGCTGGTGGGACCGTGGGCATGGCCAGGCAGGACCATGGGCATGGCCAGGCGGGACCATGGGCATGGCCAGACGGGATCGGCATGGTCAGGGGCGTGGTGGGGCATTGGAACCTTTTGCAATTAAGTAGATGAAAACATGTAAAAGCATATTCATGCAATATTCATATTTAATAAAGTGTTATACTGTGTAGTGACTGTAAATACTTCATATTCCAATATTCTGCACATAGCAGAATATATTCTAAGTATTTATTAATAGATATTACTATATATATATATATATATAAATATAACTATATATATATATATATATATATATTTTTTTTTTTTTTTTTACAAAAAAACATCAGATATATGCTTTTGGGAAATAAGAACCTGGCGGAGGCAAAGACATCCCAGCCATAGGCTTAAATACTCCTCCCACTTCCTTCATCCTACAGTCATTCTGCCAAGGAACCAGGAACAGTAGAAGAAATACCAGGGTGAAAAGGTGCCAGAAGAATAAAAAATAAGACGCCACACAGAAAAAATACGGATGGGGAGCTGTGGACTCTTTCCATCTGAAGAAAAGAAAATGATCAGGTAAGCATAATTTTAGTTTTTCATAAATGGAAAGAGTCCACAGCTGCATTCATTACTTTTGGGAAAACAATACCCAAGCTATAGAGGACACTGAATGCAAAATACGGGAGGCTACAATAGGCGGCCCATTCTGAGGGCACCAGGCCTGAAAACCCACAACCCAACCAAACTCCGCTTCGTCGGAGCCGGACAAAAAAACTAGAAGGAAAAGGCCCCAAGGACACTGACCCACAGATAATCTGAAAGCCTAACTAGAGACCGCAAAGACTCAGACTCACTGAGCCAACACTCCTCCAGGAGAACCGTCGCTCAGCAGTTGGTCCCCACACAACCCTTACTAGTACAGTACCAAAATCCACAAAAAAGAGAGGACAGGCAAAAGGTACAGCAAGATCCATAAAGGAAAAATCCCCTTCAAAAGAAGGTCAAGTCCACAGAGACCAGAATTGTACCCGGGAACAAGGGGAGACGACGCCCAACTCACAAGGAGCGACCAGGCATCAAGGAGAAGAAACATCTCCCAAACATCGTGCAACAGCACAGAAAAAGATAGCTGAAGACAAAATCCTCAAAACGTCAGAACTCAGAGACTGAGCAAACAGAAAAATTACAAGTAGCAAACTCAGAAAGAAAAACATCCAAGTCCAGTAACACGCTGCCATCTGTAAGAAGACACGGAGAAAACACTATCCGTAAGGAAAAAGCGGGCGAACAAAATAGCCGATTGCCCAACCTCTGAGACAGAGCACACACTCCAGGCGATCCAGGCCGCCAGGCCTACTCACAGATCTCAAAGGGGGAGAAGCAAAGAACCTCTAAAAAAAAAAAAAAGGTCCACTGGCCCCCCAAGACCTGAGGATGAACAACAGATCTCAGATCCTACACCTAGCCGGACCAGCCCAAGCATCGGCAGATCTGAAAGCAGGGGAACAGAAAGGAACCCCAATACCGGCCCCAAAAAGGAGCGGAAGAATGGACACAGCCACTTCAACCTAGAGACAATCGAGCAGGCGTTAGACCCAAGGAGATCTAGCAAAGCCACCCAACTAAAGTCTCAATGCGGAGGCAGCAGCTCCCCAGATGGAAAAGAACAACAAAGAGCAGACCAATCCCCAAACCAGATGAAACATCTGTTCCAACCTCCCAAACACAGAAGAGGCCCCTAACAAAAGGACAATGTTATAGATGTGTATCTTGCAGCGCCAAGATGTCAACCATACAAGCTGTGCTCTTGTTGCGGAATCTCCCAACCAGATCCCAAAATGTCAATATATAAAAAGTGCTTAGTGAGTACAGCGCTACAAAATCCCAGACGGAAGGATTTGTGGCTAAAGATGGTGTCCACGATTGGTATAAATATATGTGACGAGTTGATAATAATGCAAATAGCCTAAAGGTCTAAGTGCATGGATATTATAATATATACGAACAAAAATAACTTATAATGGATCAGATGCTCCTATATGTTAATTTAAAAACCATTTATTAATAACATATTACTGATAACATTTGATTTAAAAGGTCCTTGACAATATGTGTGTGCATAAAATACATAAAAGTCCTTTAAAACACAGTTCTATGACAGGATATAAAAACAAGTCTATGGTACCAATATGTGCACATAAAAATAGGGGGGTTCCGGAATACAGTCTTAATACTGAAGAATGGTCATGAGATCCTATGTTATATCGACTTGGTAGAGTGTCCCAATAAAAAATGCAAAAAATGTGTGAAAAAATGTGAAAAAATTAAAAATTCAAAGATAAAATATATAAAAGAAAAATCAAAAATATATCAAAAATATCAAAAATATATCAAAAATATAAAAATATATAAAAAAATATAAAAATACAAAATTTGTGATATCACAACTGTGAAAAAATATGTGAAGTGTTTCCAAAAAAATACCTTGGTGATAGTCAAATATATCCTTAAAAATAGTGATATATATAAAATAGTGTAACAAAATGGTCCCAAAAAAGGTGTAACAAATGCTAACTCCAAATGTAAATGGTAATGAAAAGTCTATTAAGACTTAAATGTGTCCAAAGTATATATCCAAACAGGTGTAGTTGTACTGTGTAGGTCCTCTTCTTGAGGTGTGTATTAGAACTTCATTATAATAACTTGAACCTAAAAAATAACGAGAAAAACGGACATAGTGCAATAAAGCTACTAAAAAATAATTGTAGAGATAAACTCACCAATATGATCCTGAGCCGTAATACCAGTTAGCCAATGCGTTTCGGTTCACATAGAACCTTTCTCAAGACTGGTATCGGCTCTATCGTATGTCTGCCTTAAATGTGTTTGTATGGCCAATAGGATTGGGTTAATTTTTGCGCCAAAAGTTTGTGCGCCAAAAATTCCCGCCAAAATGTGCCGTTACGAAAAAGGCGTTTTTTAGTTGTATATGAGTCTTAATTTGATGCTTTTCTTATTACGTATTTTATAGTCATATATTTGTTCCATTATCGTCCTTATCCTTATAGTTGTTATGTCTTGTTAACCGGATGTTTTTACCGGAAATGGAGATTAACCGGAAGTGACATCATAGTTCGTGTGCGCACTTCCGGTTAGCGCATATTATACTTCTTCCCACAGAGACTGTGTCTCTGTAGATAACGGTTGTTGGTATTTGGCTCAGGATCTGTATAAATGTTAAAAAATGTTAAAAAATGGTTGATTTCACTAAACACAATCTTCAATGGATTGGTCCATTCCGGAGCACTAAAAAATATATACAAATAAATATAGAAATACAGAAGGTCCATTCTGGAGTACTAAAAAATACATACAAATATATGTAGAAATACAGATGCAATACAATAAAGATACATAGTTATATAAAGGGAAATGCATAATTATATAAAAAATGGACTGTATATATAGCTTTTCAAATGGATTCAATAAAATCATATATGTTATTAAAACAATAAGTTACAATATTAAAACAGAAGGTAAAACTGCTAGGTTAAAACATGGGTTAAGACGTCAGTTTTTCTAGAAAAAATGTCAGTGGTGTCTAAAATATCAGTGGTTTCTAAAATCTAAAACTTTAAAACTTAAAACTCCAAAGAACCAAACTCTCACAATGCACAAGTTTCAAAATGTCTAAGCTGGATGGCCCTTTGGTATATTTCCACAATTTTCACCCATTACATAGGTGTTGTAGGGGGTCAGATATGGGGTTATCATAGTAGATGGGATATTTCCGTGCTGCTATTTAGACCTTTGGGAAAGGTACAATCTAGCTGGAAAATCCACTTTGATTCCACTTTCAATAGTTGTCTTTCAAAATCTCCCCCTCTCCAATTTTTTAAAGGTCTGCTGATGCCCATATATTTAAAAGTTTTATTGTTACCATTGTGGACTTCCTTAAAATGTTTGTACAGTGGAAAGTCCTCCTTGCCCCACTTTATCTGTAAGAGGTGCTCTCGAATTCTATCTCGGAGTTTTCTGGAAGTTTGTCCTATGTATTGAAGTCCACATCCACATTCAATTAGGTATATGACGCCCGAATCCTGGCACCTGATCATTTCTTTCATACTGAAAGATTCTTTTGTGATCTTAGACTTAAACGTCTGGCTCTTCTTACCGTGTTTGCAAGCCTTACATAAATGGCATGGAAAAAAACCTTTTACTGGTTTGCCATATACATCGTTTACTCTGGTCTTTCTGATTGCTGTCGGTACGCTGGGGGCAATCATAGTTTTCAGGTTTTTTGTTTTCCTATATATGAACGTGGGGGATTCTTCTAGATCTTTTCCAATTATGTTGTCTTCCTTGAGAAAATGCCAGTGTTTCTTAATTATCTTTTCAATTAGAAACTTATTCTCACTGTATTCCGAGATGAAAGGTACCTTTATGGTCTTGCTTCCCTGTGCTGTCTTTTCTTTATACTCCAGCATCGATCTTCTATCCATTTTCCCCACTTCTTCTATTGTTTTATGTATAGTGTCTTCGTCGTATCCTCTGTCCAGGAACCTTTTTTTCAGGATTTCAGACTGTTCTTTCCATTTGTCTGTGTCAGAGCAGTTCTTCCTAATCCTCATCAGTTGTCCTTTCGGGATATTTGATTTCCATCTGTGATGTTACACTATTTTATATATATCACTATTTTTAAGGATATATTTGACTATCACCAAGGTATTTTTTTGGAAACACTTCACATATTTTTTCACAGTTGTGATATCACAAATTTTGTATTTTTATATTTTTTTATATATTTTTATATTTTTGATATATTTTTGATATTTTTGATATATTTTTGATTTTTCTTTTATATATTTTATCTTTGAATTTTTAATTTTTTTCACATTTTTTCACACATTTTTTGCATTTTTTATTGGGACACTCTACCAAGTCGATATAACATAGGATCTCATGACCATTCTTCAGTATTAAGACTGTATTCCGGAACCCCCCTATTTTTATGTGCACATATTGGTACCATAGACTTGTTTTTATATCCTGTCATAGAACTGTGTTTTAAAGGACTTTTATGTATTTTATGCACACACATATTGTCAAGGACCTTTTAAATCAAATGTTATCAGTAATATGTTATTAATAAATGGTTTTTAACTTAACATATAGGAGCATCTGATCCATTATAAGTTATTTTTGTTCGTATATATTATAATATCCATGCACTTAGACCTTTAGGCTATTTGCATTATTATCAACTCGTCACATATATTTATACCAATCGTGGACACCATCTTTAGCCACAAATCCTTCCGTCTGGGATTTTGTAGCGCTGTACTCACTAAGCACTTTTTATATCCTAACAAAAGGAACCACACCTTCATAAGGAGGACAACGAGCCCCCTGAAGAGGAGAGCATCGATAAACACCTGCCCATAAGACAGGAAATTGTAGGAAGAACCGAGAACACAAGGCCACGTTACTGACGAACACAGAAAGAACCCCTAAATACACCATTGTGCTAGCACACATACCAGGCACAAGAGTGACAACTGAGCAACTGCAAACCTTCCGCTTGCTAGGCAGGAAAGCCCACCATCAGGTCACATTAGATGGCTGTCCCAAGTGGACCTTATCGTCCGGCACAAGACAAGCCCCAAGGAGCCCCGGCTCTCAGTAAATCTGGACAAGTTGTAAAACAGAACAGCCAGAACAAGGGCTAAGCCCAAGTACCCCGGAAACTGGAACCCCCATGGCCAGTCCTAGGATCATTTGGTCAGGTAACATCGCACAGCGGGATCCACAAAGAGAATACGCTGAGTAAAACCCTTGACAGCCGGAAGATCAGGACAAGAAACCCGGGCCCCACAAATGTTTAGATTAAACAATCTTCCAGGAACATAAATCCCTTGTCTGATATAAAAAAAACAGACCTCCCAGGGAAAAATCCAGAATAACCCGGATAACAAAAGCAAGAAGCCCTTGCAAGTCCCAATCCAAAGGGAAGAGACCACCCCTTGCAGGAGCCCAACACTCCAAAGAGCCAAGGCCTCCCAAGGCCATAAAAGGACACTAGAGCTAACAGGTGTTTAAGCAACATTACCATGATTGTGCTAGCCACGAGCTCCAGATACAAGGAGAACAGTGAGGACAAGTCACCCAAACAGAGCAACAGCAAGCCTCCACATCACCTCAGATTCAAAGTCAGAGGACAGTAAAACATGGGTTTGGATGCCACCTGGATGGCAATACCTGAACCATATGAGTGGAAAACCACTAGGACCTCTTCTATCCCAAAAAGGAGATGCAGAGCATTCCCAACACCGGAGAAGGACCCCTAACCGGAGCCCAAAAAGACCTCACAGTTTAATGTCCCGAAAAAAAACAACAACCAACTCCCGGAGGAAATCCAAGTCCCCCGAAGGTGACCCAATCCACAAGAAGAAACGGACAAAGTCCAAGAAGGTATCAATGAAGAAGAGAACCACTAAAGGAAAAAGTCCAAAAAGGACAATTCCCAGGGCCTCTTAAGGCAACACCGCCCCGACCGGCAGAAAAGAGGTGCTAAACCCTCTAATCTTCCCACCACGTGGGAAGGAATACTCTAGGTTACGAGGGTATCGGAAGCAACAGAGAGTGACACAGCAAAATTCACTGACCCAGTCACCAGAGAGACGGCTATTTAAGGACTGAAACAATCCCAAGAGCCGCACGGACCCGCAAGTCCTCTTGAGAATGTTTAGCTGAAACTTGTAAAACAAATAACAAGAAACATAAATAATATTGAGAGTACTCGACAGCCCAACCTGACCAGCAAGGTATAATTGGCGCCACGTGTCTGAATAAGTCGCGAGACAGACGATCTGAACCCAAGCAGGACCAGCCTGCAACCAAGGTCATAACTGCCAAGCTGGCTAAACCCGCCCTCAAAGAGGGAGGAAGAAAAACAGACAAACATGGGACTAACGTGTCCCGAACAACTTCCACAGAAGCAAACAGAGAGTATCGATCCCAGAGAAAGTTCCTGCAGGAAACATAGTATGAAAAACATAATTTATGTAAGAACTTACCTGATAAATTAATTTCTTTCATATTAGCAAGAGTCCATGAGCTAGTGACGTATGGGATATACATTCCTACCAGGAGGGGCAAAGTTTCCCAAACCTCAAAATGCCTATAAATACACCCCTCACCACACCCACAAATCAGTTTAACGTATAGCCAAGAAGTGGGGTGATAAGAAAAAAGTGCGAAAGCATAAAAAATAAGGAATTGGAATAATTGTGCTTTATACAAAAAAATCATAACCAGCACAAATGGGTGGGCCTCATGGACTCTTGCTAATATGAAAGAAATGAATTTATCAGGTAAGTTCTTACATAAATTATGTTTTCTTTCATGTAATTAGAGTCCATGAGCTAGTGACGTATGGGATAATGACTAACCAAGATGTGGATCTTCCACGCAAGAGTCACTAGAGAGGGAGGGATAAAATAAAGACAGCCAATTCCGCTGAAAATAATCCACACCCAAAATAAAGTTTTTTTTTTTTGTTTTTTTTTAATATATTTTTATTGAAGTCATAAACAGTTACAACCAAGGTTATGCCCAAAAGCATTTACAGAAAAGTGCAATTACAATATTATTGGATGAGTGTTACAAACAGAACCTTACGAAAACGGTATAATGTATCCAAACAGCACATGTAATGTTATAGAATTTGGGCAGTGAACAATAAGACTTCAGTTTTATAATAAAGGCAATAACAATAAAACCAAAAATAGTCCTCCCTGGGCCATATAGGAGTCAAGTTGAAGTGTCGACTTCAGATACAATTAGGGCCAGGGAAGGGATTAGCCTTATAGTGTAAAGGGGTGGGGGGGGATGCAGCGGGCAAGAGCCGCTCGATATATAATAGGGGGGGGGGGAGAATGGAGGGCGGAGCCAGTCGTGATACCAATCTTGAGCTAACTGTTATCGGGATTCTAAGTGAGCACTAGTTTCAATTGTCAGGTACACTTCTAAGGATATCTAGACAGAGTATAAATTGGAATACTCAATCAAAGGGATATTGTGGAGAGCTTTCATTGGTCTAATTATAACCTGGGAATAATGCTGTATAAACCAGAATAATTCTTAGTACACGGGGTATGAAGGCTGAAGTAGAATTAAACACATAATACAACTATATCATGACCAAGACGAGGGATGGACTCTCTATAAGATGGATAGGGGTAGCTCCCAGCACTATTAATTAAGGAGGGGGACATTAGTGTGCAAGGTACATAAGAGATTTCCAGGTGAGCCCCTCCCCTGGGGAATTACCAACTATAGGTGATGTGGGAGAAAGGTATAGGGGTATGACCCGCAGGCAACCAGTACCGGCGGGAAAGGGAGGGGAGGAGCCCACCAGAGACAAGTAATTTAATATTAATATAAAACTCCACCTAAAGAATGACCTATCTTAGGGACATAAATATAATAAAGCATAAGCATAGTATAATTAGTGCAAAGATTTTCTTTAGAAATCTTGGCTTTAAAGCTATAAACTGAAGGTATTAGGCGCACATAATTATAAAGTATTAGTAGGCCAGATGATCCTGCAAAATATTATCTCACGCTAAATGTATATAGATGTGCTGGCGGTAATTCACACTTTTTTTTTTTTCTATGTGGATGTGTAGGGAGTATGGAGGGCTGGTACATCATATAACTAGGTTATATTATAAAATCTAAATTAACATATAAGTAAAAGGGGGAAAAATACTGTTTGTGCCCCAGAAAGTCTCAGCTTAGGGTCCCAGCTTATACCAGCTAGCTGACGAAAATGAAAATTACTAAAACCCCAGGAACCTCTGTTGTAAAGTATTAGGCTTTGTACCTGTGATACCAGAGGGGGAATACAGGGCTGAGTAAGCATGCATTAAAGATCACATAGTAATCCTCAGGGTACTCCCCAAAATTGCCTTGTAGAGTAAAACAGCCATTGAAGTATATTCAATTTATCCCTTTTGCAGTTCTAAGGGGTGAAGAAAGATTCAGGTGCATATTCAATAAACCTAGTTAAAACAAAGCGCTAGTATATTAGCCAAACACCAGCAAGCTCTTTAGTTAGAGGGGTTGTGTATTAGGATCCTGCTTTGCTAGGGAGATCTGAAAAGGATATGTGGAAGATTAAATTAAGTCTTCTATTGGAAGGAGCTCCTATAATACAGCATGACTTACAATAACATATTCAAATGTAAAATCTTGACACTCTCAGATCACAGATCTAGCATAATATAACTGTGAGACCCTTATACACCAAACAAATATAACTTATAGAACATGAACCATAAAAGTAAGAAGACTTATACGTCTAAATATCTCAGCTTGCACTAGAATGCGAACACATAAACATTTAAGCCACATAGGCCGGCTAACTAGGCAGTACAATCAAATATGTTGTGTACAGTTCTGGGTCATAAGAAGTATATGAATTAAGCTAGCAGAAACTCTGCGTAGATGTAACTACTGCATTTTATCTCAAAGTTAACTAAATTAGTAGATAATGTATAGTCTCACACTCTAACTCACCAAGGGCCTGGTTCAAAGTACAATATCACCACAGCTCATTCACTCTTAAATTTTTAAATAGAGATCCTGGTAACTGCATAAACTGTTACAGTGTGGAAAAAGAAAGGTGTGATCTCTTATTTGATAACTGTAGTAATAAAGAGAAAGAACGTTCTATACAACATTTAAGGCCCATTAAGTAAAGGAGAATGGGTATATGACGCTGCTAGTTACATTCTATTTAGTGACTATTATGAACTTTTAGAGTATGTAACACACACAAAAAGAAAAGATAAAAAGGGAATAACAATTAAAGAAATAGGGTAGCAATAAAGCCTTAATGACTTTGCAGTAGTGGGCTCATTGTCATGGCAATCTCCCCATCACAGAATTATACCACGCTAGGGAGTCAAGTCCGACATTTAAGTCATATCAGCCCACGCCAAAGGTAGGAGCTGCAATAGAGGGTACATGATCCATTCGCAGCAAGACCTTGTAAATAAAAGAGCAGTGAATGCTTGCCTGTTCTGACAGTCCCGATGTCCAGATCATAGCAAGCAAAACTGTGTCGGCCGCTGTGTGTTCTATGGCATCCGGAATTGTAGTCCATCTATGCCGGCGTGATTTCTTCTCTTGGCTGAGACATGTTCTGTATATGAAACATATAGGCAGACCCTCCTCGATCCCTCAGAGTGGAAGCATTAGTGCAGTTGGAAGAATCAAGCGCTTCTAGGTAAACCTCACCTTTAAGTCGGGCCGTCTTAAATGCCAAGTGAAAGGTCCCCTCTCTTAGGACATGGCAGTTTTCTGTAGCAGCTGGTGCCTGAAGTATATTAGGTGTGAGTGCCCTTTGTAGGTTTGAACGAGGCGCTAGAGATAGGAGTGTGCGTTGCGCATCTATGCTCTGGGAGAGTCCCACTGATCTCGCAGCAACGGCTCCCTCAGGGACCGGTTCAGTTGCATCTGGCTGTACAAGGTCGTTGCTTGGTTTGTCAGGCAGGATATTAGTCGAGTCCTGTTTGGGTAGTTTCCCCTGCGGTAGCTCAAAAGAGTGTTGAGCCGGTAAGGAGTCCTCTGATCGATCAGCCACGTGTGCAATATAGCTGGGTAGGCAGATAACGCCATCTTGGCTGTGCAGCTCCACAAGGGTAGATCTTAGTCTGCAGAAATAGTTGTCGGCTTTATTAGATAAGTCTTTCAAAATAGAAATGAGGTGTGCTGCAGACTCCTCCATCTCGAGAGCTCGAAAAATAATATATAGAGATTCCCAGAACACTATAAATAGAGGTCTTAGGAATCAGGCTTCAGGAGCTCTGCAGCAACACGTCTTCCCTCTACGATAGCTGGCTCCGCCCCCCCAAAATAAAGTTTAAATCTTATAATGAAAAAAACTGAAATTATAAGCAGAAGAATCAAACTGAAACAGCTGCCTGAAGTACTTTTCTACCAAAAACTGCTTCAGAAGAAGAAAACACATCAAAATGGTAGAATTTAGTAAAAGTATGCAAAGAAGACCAAGTGGCTGCTTTGCAAATTTGATCAACTGAAGCTTCATTCCTATACGCCCAGGAAGTAGAAACTGACCTAGTAGAATGAGCTGTAATCCTTTGAGGCGGAGTTTTACCCGACTTGACATAGGCATGATGAAACAAAGATTTTAACCAAGATGCCAAAGAAATGGCAGAAGCCTTCTGACCTTTCCTAAAACCGGAAAAGATAACAAATAGACTAGAAGTCTTTCGGAAATCCTTAGTAGCTTCAACATAATATTTCAAAGCTCTAACTACATCCAAAGAATGCAATGAGTTTTCCTTAGAATTCTTAGGATTAGGACACAATGAAGGAACCACAATTTCTCTACTAATGTTGTTAGAATTCACAACCTTAGGTAAAAATTTAAAAGAAGTTCGCAACACCGCCTTATCCTGATGAAAAATCAGAAAAGGAGACTCACAAGAAAGAGCAGATAATTCAGAAACTCTTCTAGCAGAAGAGATGGCCAAAAGAAACAAAACTTTCCAAGAAAGTAATTTAATGTCCAGCGAATGCATAGATTCAAACGCAGGAGCTTGAAGAGCCCCCAGAACCAAATTCAAACTCCAAGGAGGAGAGATTGATAACAGGTTTTATACGAGCCAAAGCTTGTACAAAACAATGAATATCAGGAAGACTAGCAATCTTTCTGTGAAAAAAAAGAACAGAAAGAGCAGAGATTTGACCTTTCAAGGAACTTGCAGACAAACCTTATCCAAACCATCCTGAAGAAACTGTAAAATTCTAGGAATTCTAAAAGAATGCCAAGAAAAATGAAGAGAAAAACACCAAGAAATGAAAATCTTCCAGACTCTATAATATATCTTCCTAGATACAGTTTTACGAGCCTGTAACATAGTATTAATCACAGAGTCAGAGAAACCTCTATGATTGATAATCAAGCGTTCAATCTCCATTCCTTCAAATTTAAGGATTTGAGAACCTGATGGAAAAAAGGACCTTGCGATAGAAGGTCTGGTCTTAACGGAAGAGTCCACGGTTGGCAAGTGGCCATCCGGACAAGATCCGCATACCAAAACCTGTGAGGCCATGCTGGAGCCACCAGCAGAATAAACGAACGTTCCTTAGAATCTTGGAAAAAGAACTATAGGCGGAAAGATATAAGCAGGATGATACTTCCAAGGAAGTGACAATGCATCCACTGCTTCCGCCTGAGGATCCCTGGATCTGGACAGATACCTGGGAAGCTTCTTGTTTAGATGAGAAGCCATCAGATCTATTTCTGGAAGTCCCCATATTTGAACAATCTGAAGAAATACCTCTGGGTGAAGAAACCATTCGCCTGGATGTAGTGTTTGGCGACTGAGATAATCTGCTTCCCAATTGTTTATACCTGGGATATGAACCGCAGAAATTAGACAGGAGCTGGATTCTGCCCATACAAGTATTCGAGAGACTTCTTTCATAGCCAGAGGACTGTGAGTTCCTCCTTGATGATTGACATATGCCACGGTTGTGACATCGTCCATCTAGAAACAAATGAACGACTCTTTAGAAGAGGCCACGACTGAAGAGCTCTGAAAATTGCACGGAGTTCCAAAAATGTTGATTGGTAATCTCACCTCCTGAGATTCCCAAACCCCTTGTGCTGTCAGAAACCCCCATACAGCTCCCCAACCTGTCAGATTTGCATCTGTTGAGATCACAGTCTAGGTTGGAGGAACAAAAAGAAGCCCCCTGAACTAAACGATGGTGATCTGTCCACCACGTCAGAGAGTGTCGAACAATCGGTTTTAAAGATACTAATTGAGATATCTTTTGTTTAATCCCTGCACCACTGGTTCAGCATACAGAGCTGAAGAGGTCGCATGTGAAAACGAGCAAAGGGAATCGCATCCAATGCAGCAGTCATAAGACCTAGAATTTCCATGCATAAGGCTACCGAAGGAAATGATTGAGACTGAAGGTTTCGATAAGCTGAAACCAATTTCAGACGCCTCTTGTCCGTCAGAGACAGAATCAAGAACACTGAATCCATCAGGAAACCTAAAAAGGTTACCCTTGTCTGAGGAATCAAACAAACTTTTTGGTAAATTGATCCTCCAACCATGTTCTTGAAGAAACAACACTTATAAAAGACTGGAAAGGTTCTTTCTAGAGAAAATGAGCAAAGGGAATTGAATCCAATGCTGTGGCCATAAGACCTAAAACTTCTATGCATATATAGCAACTGAAGGAAATAATAGAGACTAAAGGTACCGATAGACGGAACCCAATAACATTATCCCTTGTCTGATAGAGACAAGGACAGTGACACAAACTATCTGGAAACTTAAAAAAAGGTGACCCTTGTGTGAGGAATCAAGAGCTTTAGAAAAGAAGATCCTCTAACTATGTCCTGAAGAGTAAGTGAATCATATGAGATTCCGCATCCTCAGAAAATAATCTGAATGAAAACAGAAAAATGAAAATATGCATTTATTGTATCTAATGAAAACAAATAATGCTATCAAAGACCATAAAAAGGCAAAATAGTTTGAATAAAACTCCAAAACCCGGTTAATTTTTAAAAAAAAAATGGCGCCACATCCGGTAACGCCGACATTTTTTGGCGCAAAAACGTCAAAAAAATGACGCAACTTCTGGGGGCGGAGTTAGCCACTGAACTGTTCAGACGTGCATGTGCTGAGCTCCTGAGCCCTAAAACCATAAAACGCTATATAAAGATTTATTTTTTGGGTTCCTTTGCCCAACTTGCTATCAGAAGCACCGTGGACACTAAATAGGGGCAAAATATTATACCCAACTTGATCTTTTGGGCTCCCCTACGCAGAAACTCTCTGCTGCACCGCTGCGGTATACAGACCAGCCTTTCACCGCTCATTGCCGAACTTGCTAGAGAGGTACCCCGAGTGAGACTGCCGACTCCCTTACCACCCAGACCAACTGGCCTGCCTCTCGTGCCACTAACGCCACTTACCACCAGCAACGGACAGACTCCTAACTGGTCCCGCAGCTAGTGCGGCAGCTCTCCACCTACTCCGGAGGGTCGGGGCTCCGCTCCGGAGTAACCGCTCAACCCGCCTTAGCCTGCCCAGCCTCTGATTGAGCCTCATCCTACCGCATCACTCCGGAGGGTCGGGGATCCGCTCCGGAGTGCTTCGCTGCTGTTCTCTCCCACGCGAGTGGGGCTGCCCGGCATTTGGGAGCTCTCCTGAACTACCTCTGAAATACCTGAAGTTACCGGACCTGTGGTTGACCGCTATACTGACCATCCTTACCTCCCGGTGGGTCCGGTGACCCTGAAGATCTGTCAGATTTCTGTGGTCCCTGGGGACCAACTGCGATCCTTTTCCAGCAGGCCTTAAGAAAAGGCGCGAAGACCCGCCATCTTGGGGCCCTCTCACCTTTACGGCTCCTCCGCAGAGTGCCCGGCTGTTTACACGGCTCACGGCCCCTGAGATATACTATCCATCAGCTTTTTCATAAGTGCCCCACTGCAAGACCGGGTAAGAGCCAGCTTGTTCAGCTGACATCCTTCTCTATCTCCTCTGACCCCGGTGAGTAGCCAGCATACATGTAACTTTGTCACACGGCAGCAGATACAATAAGAAGCACCCCTGCTATAGAGACTTTTTCTCTCAACCATACCTTCCCAAAGAAAGTAACTTTGTTGGGACTTACTCATTACCCACGCTAAACGGACCTTACATCTGCCACACATTTAATACTGATTGCTTGCTGGGAAAAGTTGTACTCTCACATATACCTAAGGCCACACTTTATACAGAAGAACTTCCAACTATCAGTGTACTGTTGTTGTTCATTTATTGCTGCTGCGTCAGCACAGGTGTCCTTGAGCATCAGCTTAAGGTGGAGTGTTATTTTAATCTGCCTAACAACCTTAATCCTTTTCAGGCCCTCAGACATCGTAGATATACTGGACACACAAAATTGCAATTAATCGCTGCTCTGTCTTACTGCTTGCCTAACTGCTATTTTTCTTTACAGGTTGCTCTCCTCATAATTAATTTGTATTGTGTTTAGATATATACGTGTAGCTGAGCTAGAGAAATCCCTCAAGACTCACCCTTTCCGGCCTGGCTTGTCCAGGCTGGTCACCTCCACTTCCCTTTTCCCCTTCCCTTGGGTCGTATCCCTCTTCCCCGAGTCGAGAGGGAATATTGGTTTCTGGTGCAGTTAGCCCCACAACATTGCTGATGGAGTAGTGTATGCTAACTACCCCTCATAGCAGCACAGGCCACAACAATTCTGTTTTGATGTAAAATATCCTTTAACTATGTAGGTAGCTCCTTGATGCCGTGACCCCAGTCAGCCTGATTTAAGCAGACCACTATAGTGCTATCACTATCCTCAATTTTGCTGAATGTCCATGCAGAGCCGAAAAATGCCCCAAACTTTCAAAAGAAAACAAAAGCCCTCTAATACACCTAAACGTACAGTGGTGGATCATTTCAGTAAACCCCTCTCTAGATCCCTAGCTGGCACAGATGAAGAACTCACAGATGTCAGTGATTCTGCTGAAACCCCTAATGAGACTGCCCTGCTCCAATCAGTGGGGCGATCCCTACGCACTGGTCAAGAGGTTAACAACAACCTTATGGATTCTATTACCACACTCTTGGCCTCTCACCACGACTCCCTCTCTAAGAAATTCGAGAAGAGCCATGCAGATCTGAAACGTGATATAGCTTCTATTGGAGAACGCACTGACACCATTGAACGTAAGCAAGAAGATTTAATGATCGACCATACCAACCTGCTTGGCTACTCTCAGTGCCTAGCTGAACAAATCTCCGATCTAGAGGTCAAGCTAGCCGACCTCGAAGACCGCACCCGACGCAATAACATCCGAGTGAAGGGTATTCCGGAGTCTGTCCTCCCTCAGGACCTAGACAAATACCTACGAGAGTTTTTCACCACTATTGTTGGCCCAGAGGAAGGTCAGGAAATGCTGATTGATAGGGCACACAGGGCACTGAGACCCAGGTCAGCAGAAGGAGATAAGCCGAGAGACGTTGTAGCGCGGCTTCCACTATTACACCTTTAGAGATAAACTACTCCGAGCATTAGTAGGTGGCAGAAACCTCCCAGAACAGTACTCTGACCTACAAGTCTATCAAGACCTCTCCCCACACACTCTCCAACTAAGGCGCCACTATCAGCCCTACACTAGATTGTTGAGAGACAAAGCCATAAAATATAGATGGGGATTTCCTGTTAAGCTTCACGTCACTAAGGATGGCCACCAATATACAGTATCCACTCCACAACAAGCTAGAGAACTCATGCAGAGGTGGGAATTGTTACCACCAGATCCGCCTGGAGATCATCACGACAAAGATCCCACCAGAGGACTGAGAGCCTCGGTCCCTGAGTGGCGGCCCCTTCCCCAGAGACTAAACAACACCCAGAAGAAACATCAACAGCGATCGGGCCAGACCCCGTCTACCAGTAGTGCCACTGATGAGCCTCACACAACTTAAGATCCCCTTTACTAAGCTCTTCCTCCCACACCCTGTGTAGGGAGTTACTGTACTTTCCTTTGAGAGTTTAGATATCCCCTCTAGGGGCTATCTTCCCCCTCTAAAGCCACCTTCACGACTGCTCATGGATAATTTCAGCAAAATTTTGTTTATCAGGTTTCTCTACCTTCATATTTCAATTACTGCCTTAGAGTGTCAAAATGATATCATTACTATTGATTGTGGATTGTTCCCTATTTTGATAACATATTCAAACATACTGACATTTTAGAGAGTTTGCTTTCCCTAAGCTTTACTCTATCCGCAAGTTGACTGCCACGCATCGTAGGCGATGTGGGGCCTGGGGTGTAATTAGACGAAGCTTGACTATAATCTAGTCGTATCACCACCTAACTTTGTCCTCCCCATGCTCCCCTCGCCACGCTGAAGTGTCACTCAAGTGTTGATCTGTTGGGATACTACCCCTTCGTTGATTGTTATGTATTTACAGTTTTACCAACCGGTTCAGAAGTAACGTAATTTGCTATTATTCAGGATGTCCTTACCGCCACTGTTTATGGCTTTTTCGCCATTCCCAAATGCATATTCAGATGTCCTGAGAACTTTGTAATGTCACTATTGTTTGTTTTCTTTTTTTTTCATTTTATGTTCCCTTTCTCTAGGAACTTTGCTCTTGTCATCTGAGGGCTGCCACACACTATGGGTGGTGGGGAATGCGGGGGGTAATCAGACGAAATTGGACTTTGATCCACCGTTTGTTACTATCTGACTTCGTCCTCCCCGCCCTCCCTTCACCACGTTATAGGGTCTTGCATGAGCTCCATTCTTACCATATTACCTTTACCAATGATTGTTATTTGTTTATAGTTGGACTGCCATGTTTAGGTATATTGAATTTCACCAATGCTCGACCTATCTTGAGTTATGTATTTACTATGCTTGAGCCATCACACACTCCAAGTAATAAGATTTATTAGACGCCGGTAGAAGAACCCCAATGCTAGTTTAGATCAGAAGCACGAGCCACAAATGGCTGACTGGGGTTAGGCCTCACACTTGGCCTCCCCCCCCACCTTGATAGTTGTGTTCCCTTGCTATCGCTATCAAGAGCACTCATTGAGATAGTGTAATATACACATCACACTAAGTCTTGACAGTCTTTGTGACACTATATATTACCCTTAAGTAGGAGAGCGAAGCTTATCTTCCTTTCAACACCTTATCTACCTTCTTCCCCACAACTACTCCCCCTCCTGCAACCTGCTTTTCCCTCCTTACCCCCCCCTCCCCTCTCCTCTACCCAAAAGAGACCTCTACTCTGCGAACCCTATGGCTCCTATCACTGTAGCCACCCTGAATGTCCAGGGCTTAAATTCCCCTACTAAGCGAAGTCTCCTGTCCAATTTTTTGAATGCCCATAGATTACACATTGTTTTTCTCCAAGAGACACACTGGAATAAAGAACTTAGACCTTATCGTAACCCAGCTCACTATCCCATATGTGAAACTGCATCTTTCACTGAAAAAAAAAGAGGAGTAGCGATCCTACTTCACAGAGATGTCTGCTGTACTACGGAGTACATAGAACGTGACCCCGAAGGTAGATATCTGATTTTGATTTGTACCCTAAACGGTATCCTATATACCCTGGCTTCAATCTATACCCCAAACGTTAAGCAGATACCCTTTTTGAGAAAGTTTCTAAGGAGATTGAGTGAAGTTAGGAGAGGCCACCTGTTGATAGGAGGGGACCTGAATTTGGTTTGGGACCCCATCTTAGACAAAAAGACTCCTAAAGCTTATCCTACTGACCGCAACCTTAATACTCAATCCAATGCACTGCGCAAGCTCATGTACCAACATGGTCTCTACGACATCTGGCGCTGCCTCGCCCCAACTGACAGGGACTACACCCATCACTCTAAACCACACAACTCCTACTCCAGGATTGATTACTTGCTTTGTGACTCCTGGACGTTAGACCAATTCTGCACCCCACGTATACGACCGTGCCCATGGTCTGACCATGATTTGGTAAGTGTTGGATGCTTGGAGTTGCGCCCCCCCCGACAGTAGGCCCTCCTGGAAACTCCCAGACCACTTTCTCTCTGAAACAGAAATTCCTCAAATTATTGAGACCGTCTCAGACTTTCTAAGACTCAACGACACGGGCGACACAAGCCAGGAAATATTGTGGGCCTCATTTAAAGCCTATCTTAGGGGTCACTTTATTAAAATGAGCTCAATCCAGAAGGCTAAAAACAAACTCCCCCTTGCAAAATTATATGCTGAATTGAGGCAAACCGAATTGAGTAACAAAAATGCTCCTTTGCCTACCCTAGCTGAACAGATAGGTTCCATCAGAGAACAAATCAACAAGAGAGAGCAGCTTCGGGTCCAAGCCAATCTAGTGAGACTTAAACAGTAATATTTCTACAAAGGGAATAGAGCTGACAGGTTACTTGCCCGTAAACTTCGAGACCGTGCGGTTCAAGCTAGAATCCCCCGGATAACCACACCTGCGGGCGTAGTTCGTTCTCCAAAAGCCATAGGGAAGGCATTTGCTGCCTATTACACATCCCTATACAATTTAAAAAATGAATCCTCAGGGATTGAGGTAGACAGACTGGCTATCCAGCAGTTCCTGGCAAAATTAAACCTCCCTTCTTTGAATGTAGAATCAGTTGATGATCTACTCGCCCCGTTTGACATAGAGGAGGTAAAGGCGGCTATCCTCGCTTTGAAGCCTCATAAAGCACCTGGCCCCGATGGGTTCACGGGTCTATTCTACCGTAATCTTGTCCACCTCTTATCCCCGGTTCTACTACGCCTCTACCAGGAAGTTGCAGAAACTGGAACTTTCCTTCCCGAATACCTGGAGGCTAGCATTCTGGCCATTCCCAAAGATGGGAAAGATCCCTCGTTCTGCGAGAGCTACAGACCAATTTCGCTAATTAATGTCGACGTCAAGGTCTATGCCAAAGTCTTGGCAACTAGACTTGGAAAACATCTACCCTCACTTATCCATTTGGACCAAGTGGGATTTATCCAGGGCAGGCAAGGTACTGATAACACCCGTAGACTCCTAAATATATTTATGGAAGCAGCTGATATGGAATTGCCCCTCCTCACCCTGTCCCTGGACGCAGAAAAAGCGTTTGACAGGGTGAGGTGGGAATACATGTTCTGCACTATGGAGCGTTTTGGGCTCCCCAGAGTGTTCCAGACTGCTGTCGCAGCCCTCTACACCTGCCCGACGGCGGTGGTTAAAGGATTGGGTTTCTGTTCACCTAAATTTCCCATTAGCAACGGGACCAGGCAGGGGTGCCCCCTGTCCCCGCTTCTTTTCGCCCTAGTTATGGAGCCGCTAGCAGAGGCAATTAGGGAAAATATAGGAGTCCAAGGCCTTCAGATACATGATACCCTGCAGAAGGTAGCGCTTTTCGCCGATGACCTCACCCTCTTCTTAACAAACCCGCTAGACTCTTTGCCCCCTCTCCTTGAAATTATTGATACCTTTGGTAAAATATCAAACTACAAAATTAATGTCGCTAAAACAGAGGCCTACACGATATTTGTTGGAGAGAAGGAACAGAGACATCTTAGGAGGTCTTATTCATTTAAGTGGTCTACGATCGGTATCAAACACTTAGGGATATTTCTGTCCCATGTAAAGGACACAGTGATACAGGAGAATTATGCAACTCTACTAAAGAGATTAGACCCTAAGCTGAAGTCTAAGAAATACGAGGAAATCTCATGGATGGGCAGAATAGCTGCCCTTAAAATGATGATCCTCCCCAAATTAACCTACATCATGAGGTGCATCCCCATCCCAGTCCCAGAACGGATCTTACGCGGTTTCCAAACCTTATTCAACTCATATGTTTGGGAAGGCAAGAGACCGAGAGTAGCGGCAGCCACGTTGCAGGCCCCAGTAACCAGAGGTGGACTGGGCCTACCTAACGTTCAGCTATATCATCAGGCGGCCATGCTTACGCATGTCTCAGCGTGGGGGCCTACCTTACCTCCTACTAGGTGGAGGGAACTAGAACAAGCTTCCCTCCCGGCATACATTGATCTTTCAGACCTACTCTGGGTCCCCCAACATTTAGCTACTCGAATACCAGTCTCAAACCAGCTTATCAAAGGTTGCCAAACAACTTGGTTCCAACTGAGACACAACCAATTGATAGCCCCGCATCCGTCCCCCATTCATCCTGTCCTGTCACTCCTACGGGAACTACCTAATGTCAAGCTAGCTCTCTGGAGAACCCATGAGATTGCCTCCCTGGGTGACTTTTACCAGAATGAAACCCTCCTCACAAACCAAGATATGATAGCCAGATTTGGCATCCCTCGTCAGCTAGACTTTGACCTCACGAGACTTAGATCCATTATGAAGGCTTGGGGATTTCTGACTGACAAGATTAGGGCCCCCACCATCTGGGAGATAAGATGGAAAACTAACCAACAACTATACAAACCCCTGACTGCTCACTACCAATCTCTTCTAGGGCTCCCTACCCTTGTAAAGACAAGGCATATGATCTCCTGGGAAACTGAATTGGGATTGACCTTCACTCCGTTGGACTGGTCTAGGGCTATACAACTAACCAAAGCTGCTCTCCATTGTGTCACTCTATACGAACTTTACTTCAAGATCATTACCAGATGGCACCTGGTGCCGACCAAGCTTCGCACTATATACCCTAGCCACTCTCCCCTGTGTTGGAGAGAATGTGGCGAGATTGGCACACCACTACATGTGTGGTGGTCGTGTGATCGACTGAGACCGCTCTGGTCTAAGACCTCTGCGATTTGCGCAGCACTGGAGCTCCCGACACCTGATGCCCCGAGCCTAGCCCTTTTACATATAGGGATAAAAAAGATTCCGAAGTATAAGAGATATCTGTTGGTCTACCTGCTGACATCTGTAAAGATGCTGATAGCCAGAAACTGGAAGAAACAACAGCCCCCACGATGGCAAGCAGTGGTTGACCATTTGCACTACATCAAATCAATGGAAGACTATGTCTTCCGCATACACAACCAATCTGCTATCTTTAGTCAGATATGGGAACCTTGGGAAACACTCCTTAAATTGGCTACGTAACTCCCCCTTCCCTTGGCCATTGTTGGCCTGTTCTGGCTGGGTCCCTAGTCGTCCTGCAGGATGTGCCCCGCTGTTACTGAGCTGAGATACCGAGACACAAAATTTCCCCCCCCCCCTCCCACCTCTGATTCCTTCCCTTTCCCCTACCCCCCCCCCCTTTTCATGTGAGGATATATAGAGTAGATCCTCGCACTCCACCTATCATACATATTTATTATGAACACCTATTAGTTTTCGCACATGACTGTCAGACATCTTAAGTATGGCATACACTGCGATACTTTAATTAAAATATGAAACTTTAATGGTTCCTTAGAATGACCAAAACATCACAACAGATATATTCGGCACGCATTAGGCAATATCTTTATTATGTTTATGAGTTTTATCCTAGATGCATTGTTCCTGATTGTAACTCATTCCTCCTCTACTTGACAGCGTGTAACCTCATTTCGATTTATGTCAAATGCTATTTGTGTTGTTTTTTGGTTTATGTACCCCACTTATTAATAAAAACTTATTTAAAATAAAAAAAAAAATGACGCAACTTCCGGCGACACGTATGACGCCGGAAATGACAAGAAAATTTTTGCGCCAAGAAAGTCCGCGCCAAGAATGACACAATAAAATGAAGCATTTTCAGCCCCCGCGAGCCTAACAGCCCACAGGAAAAAAAGTCAAATTTTAAGGTAAGAAAAAATTGAATTATTCATACGCATTATCCCAAATATGAAACTGACTGTCTGAAAATAAGGAACGTTGAACATCCTGAATCAAGGCAAATAGATGTTTAAACACATATATTTAGAACTTTTATATAAAGTGCCCAACCATAGCTTAGAGTGTCACAGAAAATAAGACTTACTTACCCCAGGACACTCATCTACATGTAGTAGAAAGCCAAACCAGTACTGAAACGAGAATCAGTAGAGGTAATGGTATATATAAGAGTATATCGTCGATCTGAAAAGGGAGGTAAGAGATGAATCTCTACGACCGATAACAGAGAACCTATTAAATAGACCCCGTAGAAGGAGATCATTGAATTCAAATAGGCAATACTCTCTTCACATCCCTCTGACATTCACTGCACGCTGAGAGGAAAACCGGGCTCCAACCTGCTGCGGAGCGCATATCAACGTAGAATCTAGCACAAACTTACTTCACCACCTTCACAGGAGGCAAAGTTTGTAAAACTGATTTGTGGGTGTGGTGAGGGGTGTATTTATAGGCATTTTGAGGTTTGGGAAACTTTGCCCCTCCTGGTAGGAATGTATATCCCATACGTCACTAGCTCATGGACTCTTGCTAATTACATGAAAGAAAATAAAAATAAAATTCATCCCAAATAAATAAAATAAAATGACAGGCAACCCGAGGGTTAACGCCCAAAAAGAACAGAAAGACCTGCAGGACCAGCCTAACGAAAACACTGTTCTTTCAACAAAACTGGGAAGGATGACGATAACAAGACTTAAAGGACCAGTCAACACAGTAGATTTGCATAATCAACAAATGCAAGATAACAAGACAATGCAATAGCACTTAGTCTGAACTTCAAATGAGTAGTAGATTTTTTTTCTGACAATTTTAAAAGTGATGTCTTTTTCTATTCCCCCTGTACCATGTGACAGCAATCAGCCAATCACAAATGCATACACGTACCATGTGACAGCCATCAGCCATTCACAAATGCATACACACTTATTCTTGCACATGCTCAGTAGGAGCTGGTGACTAAAAAAGTTTAAATATAAAAAGACTGTGCATATTTAGTTAATGGAAGCAAATTAGAAAGTTGTTTAAAATAGCATGCTCTATCTGAATCATGTAAGTTTAATTTTGATTGAGTGTCCCTTTAAAGGAGATTACGTCATCCCCACATGTCTAACGAGGTGAGTCATTCGAAGGAGGAGACTGATGAGTCCCATAACCAAGAAGGATAGGGTCCCCAAACAGCTCAAAAACGTGTCTGAGTAGAACACGAAGGCGAGCCAGCCAGTAACGAAAGGCACAACACTCAGGAACAGTTACACCCGCAGGGAACTGCACATGTGGCCGAGAGACATGGGGCAATCGGGCAAGAGCACAATCGCAAATAAACATCTGAACTTTGTAGACGAGCAAGCAACAAAAGTATGTAAAAGCGAAAACGTGCCACAACCTCCGGGGGGAACAATCCACCTTCCGAGGAGGAAAAAACATAACCTGGGTTACCCACATGTGTAGCAGTAGTAGGGAGCGGTAGGGAACTCGCCTCCCGGAGGACAGGGCCGCCCCGAAGTGGATGGCTCAGCAGTCCCTTAAATCCCTGAGCCCGAGGAACAAGGCACTCTAGGACGGCCTAAAGAACATAACTGACTGACCTGAGTCAATGGGGCCAATTCGCATTCGTCAAAGGACGATGAATCTGAATCAGAAAGTTGAACAATCTCAACATCAGCATCCTCCATAACTGGATAAAAGATACCAAAAAAGGACTATATATAAAACAATTTAAACGGCACCTGACACCCACAATGGCTGGGG